>NC_080418.1:144787038-145052038 GCF_029873635.1 Malania oleifera
TCGGGGGAGTACTCTTGAAAGTCTTTTTTTGAGCATTTGACCAATAGAAACATGTTCTTCTCGTTTCTTAGCTCTATCTAGAAGGCTAATGCCACTAAAAGATTAAGGCTTTTATTTGTTTGGTTTTTCTTAATAGAGTAGCGCTAACAATCTGTTACAAAGTAGGAGGCCTTTTAAGGCTTTATCTCCAAATGTTTGTCTCTTAATTTTGAAAGTTCAGAATCTGTCCCTCACCTGTTCCTTCATTTGCTCCTTTTCATGGAGGGTGTGGAGTAATCCTTTTGGCTTTTTTGGATGGAGTTGGGCGTGTCTAAGTCGATTGAGGAGCTTTGGCTAAATCATTTTCATGTTTTCGGAGGGTAAAGATGGTTTGGCGTTGCACAGGTGTGCAGTTTTGCAGTTTTGTGGGGGATTTGGTTGGAATTGAATGCTTGAATTTTTATGGGAAAGAGGTTGTCTTCGACTATGCTTTGGGATAGAATTCAGTATCTGGCCTCCTCGTGGGCTTTTGCAGCAGGATGTTTCGGAGGAGTTTCTTATTCAGACTTCCAGTTCAATTTGCTGGCTGTGCTGTTTTGATAATTTTTGTTTTGGTTTGGCTTGTGTTGTTTTTTTCCTTTTAAATCTTCTAGGGAGGATTTCTTATGCTCCTTGTTTTACTTCTTGTTCTTCAGAATAAAATCTCTTATTTTTCAATCAAAAACATGCAAGTCCATGGAAATTCATCTCATAGTAACTCTTCTTTTCCTCCATCCTTGTACCAAATATAAGGTGGGAGATGGTTGGATGGTTCGTTTTTTGGAAGATCTTTGGCTCGAGGTTGGATGTTTTTTAGTTTCTTTTCATCTTTCATCTCTCTTTACTTCCAGATGAACCTATTGCTTTCCTCATTATGGATATTTCTGCTGTTTCTTGGGATTTTCTATTCACCATAATGTAGGGAAGTTGAGGAATTTTATTTTTTATTTACTCATGGATTTGTTAGATTCTTTTCATTATTCTCGTTGTTGGGATGTCAGGATCTAGTGTTTGGATAATTTTGTTTTTTGTAAATTGTTTATTCTCAGCTAAACATAAAACATGTCTTTTGACTCTTTTCCTCTTGCTAATAGAGTGTGGAAAATGCTAAAAATCCTTCAAATTAAGGGCTTTTGAGTGGATTGACATTCCTAATAGAGTTAACACCAATCGTATGCTGTATATTCAAAGACCATATATGGACCTCTCTCCTGATATCTGTTTTATGTGTGATGCTAGTTGTGAGGATCACACTCATTTACTTCTAAATGCCCAGTAGCTTGGTGGTTGGTGCTTTTGGAACAAACTGTTTCAGTTGTATATGATTATGCATGTTTAGGATTTATTTTTATTTAGGTAGAAGTATGGTTAGGACTTAGGAGTTTGTTACTTTAGGGTGATGTGCTATTTTCTTCATGTTTGCAATGCATGAACCAATTGCATGATAACTGTGTTTCTTATTTGTGTCTGTGCGTGTTCATGTTGGTGTTTTGGTCCTCTCCTTCATAGGAGACTCTGAACTACTATGGATTGATTTCTCATTCAAATGGAAATAAGTGGGCAGCTTGTGTTTTTATTGCAAGTCCAAATCCCTGGACATCATCTTTTGTGTTTTATGATAATTCTGCTTGTTATTTAGATGTTGTTTCTTTTATCATTTATTTAATTTATGAGAGGTGTTTTATGATAGAGGTAGTTTAAATATGAATGTCATATTTTCTATTGAATGTATGTGATTATTTGATTTTAATTTATGATTAGATGTTCTATGATAGAGGTAGTTTAAATATGAATGTGATATTTTCTATCGACTGTATATAATTATTTGATCATATGCCTTATGAGCTTTAGTTTATTTGTCTAGTATCTATAAACACTTTAAATTTGATGATTCCATGCTTAATGTTTCAAACACTTTAATTGAATGATTCCACGTATGACCATGCTTGACCTATGGTATGATTTGAATTAATTTAGGTAACTGTCATTTGGAGGATTAAAAATATCAATATACATGAAAAGAGTACCAAAATGGCAAATTGAGGTGCTTCGCCTTTTCTTGAAGTTCGTGAACCTTATCAATTTTTTTGTGACATAATTTGTGAATCTTAAGACTTTCTTTAGGATAACTTTCCAAGTTTGGAGTCAAATTAGGTTTTTGTTTATCTTTCCTAAAAATAACAAGATAATGACTCCATTATTTAATTTGGATTTCTATAATCCAAAATTATGTTAATTAGTCATTGTATAGGCTTCTATCATTAAGTTATATCCTGAAAATAATCGGATGACAATTCTATTATATAATTTAGATTCCTATAGTAAAAAAATTTGGTTAACTAATTTAGGGGTGGTGGTCCTTGTGCATGACAGGTTATATAAGTTCCTACTATTCAAATTTAGAGGGAATCGGAGCGGGGAATGAGTTCATGATTCAGATCGGCTCAGGGTAGGGAAATGACTCAAGGCTATAATGAGATCAGGGCTTGGAATGAGCTCAGGGATTGGCATAGGCTAGGAATTGTTATCGTAAAATGAGCTTAGGGCACGGAGCGGGTTAATGGATCGTGATTGACTGTTGACAGAAAGATAACTTAGGACCAAGATGAGTTGAGGACTGATAGGGTTCATATTGTGTTGGCTTAGGGCCAAGAAATAGCTTTGGGTCAGAATGGGCTTATGGATCAGATAGGTCTAGAACCTAGATTGGCTTAGGGTCAAAATGGGTTTAGGATGTGGAACAGGGTTACTATTTGAATTGGCTTAGGATGGGAAAATGGCCTATGGCCATAATGAGATGAGGCTTTGGAATGTGTTTAGGATCTGAATCAACTCAAGGCCAACATGATTTAGGGCCAAATGCATTTGGGGTTGGAATGGTTTCGGGGTTGGAATGGTTTCATGCACTTGACATTAGGACGAAGGTGCTATTATTATTATTTTTCTTAAATTATTGAAACCATTTTCTATCATTTATACTGTACAAATCAGACTATGAATGAACCTCAGCATTTTTTTTTCTCTTTTCATTTGCCTTTGTAATATTTTTCTGTAGACCTACACAAAATTGATCTCTATTTTCAAAATAACATTAATTCTCAATGATAAACCCATACTAAAGTAATAGAGCTTCTTTGAGTAAAATAAATGGTACATGAAGTGCAAAACATGAACAGAAGATGTGCAATAGAAAGAGAGGTAGCATGGCTCGTAGGGCCATATACCCTGTGCGAGTGGTGTGGCGCTGCTTGATTGGGTGCTCCTTTGGCACAAGAGCAGCACAACATGCGCCACAACAGCGCCTTTGGTGTGCTTTGATGTGAATGGTCAACAGTGTGCATCGCTCTTGTGGGTCACATGCTGCCAGTTTGTTTTAGCCCTTGTTTAGAATTATATATATAATCCAAGACCTCAAAAGTCTATAAAAAGGACTTGCAAGGTGATCCTATTCTCATCTGCAAATAATGGAAGACTTCGAGTTGGATGTTGACTCTTAACTTTACTTTGGGAAGAGAACAAAGGTCAGTGTGGTATCAGGCCAAGTCAATGAGGAAATTTAAAAACAACTCCTGAAGACATGCCTAATCTAGATAGTATGGCAAAATTTGTGAAGGGTCTTGACTGGGTCGCACATGTACTTGAAGAAGCCCAAGGTGACTCCACAGTTGGACAAACTCATCTATGCTTGATATATTTTTTTTCTCAATTTTCATGCCTTTTTACCCTTATTTAGACGTATAATCATGGACCAAGGTGAAGAAACCTAAGGTGAATTCCTCCACAATTGGACAACAGTTGGACAAAGCTCCTCTATGCTTGACGTTATTGTTATTATTACTATTATTATTTTTGATTTTCATGTTATTTTTCCCTCATTTAGACCTATATTCAATGTGAGACTCTCAAAGTATGTAAAAGAACCCATAGGAGGATCCTATTCTCATTTGTAAAGAATGGAAGACTTTGAGTTGGATTATTGACTCAACTTTGGGAAGGAAAACAAAGGTTAGCATGCTATCAGGCTAAACTTTGTTTACTGCCATGGTATTGTCGTCAATTGTAGCTTTTTGAGGAGTGTAGCACATTATTAGGATGCTGAAGACCATCTCCTTCATGAATGAGCTTTGCCAAATATGGAGGAATTCTCCTGGGGTTCTTTGGAATACATCTGCGACTCACTGTACTTGATGGAATTTGTTATACTATCTAGATTAGATCTGTCTTTGGGCTTCTTTTCAGATTTCCTTATCTAACTTGGAAAAAGTAATTAATTTCTCTGCTCCTCCATTTTCAAAAATTGTCTAGAAGTTTAAATTCATGCTTACTCTTTGTATTGTTTCTTATTATTTACTTCCTACCAAACCTTGTTTTGCGGACCTTTTGTACTTGAGGTGGAGAGGGGAGGTGCGCAATCCATATTATTTTACCAAAAAATAGTCAATGAATTGGATGTATTTGACCTATCCCCCTCAACTTCCTTTTAATGGGAGTGCTTTTTTTTTTTTTTTTTCTAGGTTCTATTAATTTTTTTCCCTTTTTCATAAATGATGTTGACACTTTTGATGATCATAGATTTGGGCCATGGCGTATTTCATTGTATCCAACCAATTGCCCCTTTTGTTGAATGATATCTCTAGTGCTTGTAGATTCTTGTCACTTTGTTTGATTTAATCAGGAGTGTTGATGGGGTCTGATTGTAAATATTAGCATGGAAATAGGAAATAAATTAGTTAGTGAAAGGACACACAAACCTCCATTGTTTTGTTTGTGCTATACGAGAGGTTATCCTAAATTTTGTAAAACACTCTTGTAATGTACCAACCTCTTGCCTCCAAAAACTTTTATGTTGGTTTTGAAGCTTATCCTGAAAGGCGTGTCCCTTTGCAATACATGGGTTGTGTGCAGAACAACTCGTGGTGAAGAAATGCACTACATTCATAAAAGGCTAAACAGGTATGGAGAAATATGGATATGGTGTATACAACAAGTGGTTGGTGCTGTCCTACATAAAAGGGTTGGTGCTTGGTTCCAGGGTTGACTATATGCAAGGTTTCCTATAAATTAAGGCACATGATATACCCTTTGGGTTGAGGGTTGCATCGTCCAATGATACATGTGCTCCTGTATGATATGTCTACTGTAGCAAGGGTTTTAGGTGATTTCAGGCTATCAACCTTTCCTTGTGAGCCTACCGAATCCTAAACTATAATGAGTGATTTCTCCAAGTTCATGCCAGCAAATCTATAAGTAAAATTGGAAGTATGTTGGAAAAATTCAATAAAAGCCACCAAGAGTAATTAAACTCCGTTCTGTTTCACTTAGAGATAAGGGAAAAAGTTAACAGCATTAACTTATTTGAAAAGATAAAAAAACACTAAAAATTGAACTTTCTTTCGGTGCATGTCTCTATAATAATTCATATATATACATACATACATACATATATATATATATATATATATACATACATACATATATATATGTATGTATGTGTGTGTGTGTGTGTGTGTGTATGCGTTGTTCTTTCTTCCTCTTACATTCTGTAGCTTGTGTCTTTTTTAACTACCAAGATAGGTACCCCAAATTGAGGGTGAGGTCTATTGAGTTTACAGTCTCCTCCTTCAATCCCATTCTTCAACTGGTGAAGTGTGAGCTTTATCATCTGTGTGTTCAATTTCTATAGTGATGTTGGGCAGGTCATTTGGGATAATGGACATGTGCTACGGCTTCTAGATCGCTTGCACAATGAAGTAGAAGGAACTCGCTTATGGCCTAAATAAGTAGATAGTCATAGTCAATTGTCCCACCATAAAAAGGTGTGTTTCTTCGCCTTTCACCAACCTCTTTATTTTTTTATTTTTCCATGCATATATTCCCAGCCATATCCCACCGAGTCTCTTGAGTAAATCAGAGGGCCTGACATGAATATATGAGTTAAAAAAGATATCATTCAACAAAGGGGCAACCAGTTTGAGGTGCTCAGTGGTCCAAATCTATGATTATTGGTCGTTTGAGATTGTCTTAAAAAGGAAAAAGGATGGCACCTGGAGAAAGACTGCACTCCTTTTAAGTTGAATTTGATTATATGTGAGATGTGGCCATTCCATTAATATTTTGGCTAAGATAATGGGGACTATGGACCTTCCTCTCTCCATGTCAAGGACAACAGTGCTCAATATCCACAGTCAGCGCATGAACTTTGAGTTGGAGAAGCTGCATGGTCTTTTTGGATGTGAAGGAGCAAAAACCACAGCATATTGATCTATCTGCCTCGAATAGTTAAGAGTAAATTTCGTAAAGGGTCCTTAGAGTGGGGTGCAGCATGACACATGTTTGGAGAAACCCCCATGATCCCAGCAAAGTCCTCCACAGTCGGACGAAGTTCATGCATGCCAAACGAAATACTTAGTATTCAATATGCCAATAACGTGCCAGATTCCTCAAAAAGCTGCAATTGACTGCAGCTCCTTGGTTGTAAACAAGGTTGGCAAGCCTATACCATGCTAACCTTTGTTTTTTTCTTCTTCCTAAAGTATAACATCCATCTGCAAAACAGGACCTTTTAGTCTTCCATTGTTTGCAAATGAGACTAGGATTAACCCCAAGGGACTCTTATACAGAGTTTATTAAGTCTCACGTTGAATACAAGTTTAAATGAGGGTATAATGTGTGGAGAATGAAAGAAATGAGTTCTAACTTGTTTACAATGCAGAGAAACAAAATTTGAAGAAATTTACGAAAGGCTGTGTGCACAACTCTCATAGCATTAGAGGCGCTTTTTGTTTTGCTCCTGCAACAAAGCCCTAACCAAGAGGCATAGTGATGCTTGGCACAATGCATTTGTTGTCCTCTATTTTTTTTTTAATTGCCTGACTTCTGTTGTTATTTTGCATTTCATGTACCCTTTCCTTGTTACTTTTGATACTTGAAGTTACCTTTTATTGCTTTATAATTGGGAACTACTAAATTCTTAATTTATCTTTATAGATAAATAGAAGTGAATATATTATCATGGATTTATGGGTTGTGGAGAGAAAAGCAGGAATAGGTTCTTGGATGATGGTTCCCAATCGAGTCTTTGTGTCTCTATGGCAGCTGCAGGTCATGAAAGAAGGGCTTTGCAGATGATCAGGGAAGGGAAATCTTTTGATTTGAGACTGGATACAGTGGGAAAGGGCAAGTTTCTATTTGTGTTGGAGTGGAACCCTAACTCTATGTTTGGAGAGGCCTTAGATTTGGAGTTGTATCGGATTTCAATAAGATTATAATGCAATTATCATGGGCGTGCTCTGCCACTGAGCTAATAGCCCGTCATGCGGGCCTCCCACTGGGGCCTGCTAGAAAAAATTGTATTGAAATTTATCCAAATTCACCCAAATCCAAATCCAATGTAAATTTAATCGATTGGTGAGATTATCTTTGTCACTGGTGGAGTGGTTCCTGTAGGGTGTGTGTCGGTTTTTTGGATGTTTGATTTATATAAATAAAAATGAAAGAAGTAGGTTTCAATATAACAAGCATTTTGGTCCTAACGCCCTTTGCTTGAAACCTCCAAGCTTTGACCTCATTCTGCCCTTGAGATGATCTGGGTCTTTTAAGCTGTGCTCATTTTTGCCTTGATCCATTTCTAGACCTTTAGCTTGTTCAGGTTTTGAATTCATTTCTTGCTTTGAGCTTGTTTTTGTCCTCTAAGCTGATCCATGTCTTGAGCCAGCTTGAGGTACTCTTAAACTCATTTTAGTCACAGCCAGTTCTTGGAACTGAGCCATTCCCACTTTTTTTATTAAAAAAAATTTCTGTACTTATAAAATTGTTAATTGGTCTTTTATTCTTTCTGCCTCATTTAGAACAAGACGATACCATGCACATCCTTCAGTTATTCTCATTTGTTCAACTGTAAAATGATCATCACTTGTACATTTTTTAGCTCTATATTTGTACAAAGATTACTGATTCCTCAATATTTTTCATGTGGTTGACAGAAAAATATGCAAGGGGTCATAGTTATGAAGTGCTGTTTATTTTATAATCATTAATTTCTCAAAGGCTCTTGTCAATCCCTGCAACGACAATGACAAAGTTCATATGTCTCAAGTGCTATCCCTCTGGAAGAAAGACATGCATGCCCATACACCCTCCACTTAAATTGTGTCAGGTAAGCAGTTTGACCCTACACAAACATATATGGCACGATTTCAATGTAAGGGGCATAGTACTTCTGTGGCACTAAAGTTTTTTTCCCACCTGATAGGTAGCATGCTGAAAATCATTAGAGAATAGATCTTTGATCTTCGATCCTAATCAATTTGTTTATATAATTTGACAAGATCTGTGGTTTTGATATGCCTCTTTATGTGAATAACAAGGAGAATATTTATATGCAGTTTGACTCCCAAGTCCCAAGAGGCCACATGCGTGTGGTAGGCAATTGTTGTTTGGTGCGTGGAGAAGCTGAATTCCAGATTGACAATCTAGCTTGGAAATTGCAACTTCACATATGTACGTTTGCTGATTCTGCTATATATTAGCACAATGGACATGAATTGGTTTAAGGTTCTTATTTCTTAATTTTACTTGAGTAATCATTTAGTATTTCAACATTTGTTCCAAGTTGAAGTCCTAGAAATCCTGTCTGGATGAGGGCTCTTCTTGGAAATGTAAAATGGTCAAGATTAAGCTCTCTTTTCATTTGTCGATCGATTGGTTGATAAAAAAAAAAATTACTTATAAATTACTTTCTCAAAAAGGGCATGATTAGATCCAAGATTTTTATCTTTTCTAACAAAAGATGGATAAATAAATAGAAGAGAAGTAATTTCTTAATTGTAGACTGCATGAACCAAACCTTTTCTTCGCAAAATTAAACTAGGATTAAAGAACAACAACATGCTGATATTAAATTTAAGGGCAAAAGATGCTAACCTTCTCTAAGGTTTGATAAAAAGACAATGACCTCTTTTAAGGTTTTAAAAATTTTAGAGACTGAGGTTTTAAAATTCCCAACAATCTCTCCTAAGGTTTGTCAAAAAGATTCAAGTCTCCCTTTGTGTTTTGTAAAAATATAATTTTTTTAGGGGAAAATCTGTATTTTTTTGGCAAACTTTGGAAGGAGGTCTGTAATATTAAACCTTAGGAGAGGTGAGTGTCTTTTGCCCTAAATTTAATAAAGTTAAGAATTTTTTGACCATCAAGTTTAATTTTTTCTCATATTCTTAAAATGATTAAAAATATTTGTCATTGCCTTCTGTGTCCATTGTGGTTTCATCACTTTTTTATTAATAAAATGCACACATCAAAGACCAATGCTCTATATTATGTGGCTAATGTTTTAGAATCCTTCAAAAAAAAAAAAAATTATAATCTTTTATTTAATTTGTTCATTTTTTGAACACATTAGTTGTTATATAATTGTATGCAAAATGCCAACATTTAAGATCATATCATCACCGTAATATATTTTTTTATGATTTAAAAATATGAAAAGGTCAAATATTAATGATGTGTAGAATTAAAATATTGTTCATAGATTTGGTATTTTTTTTTTCTTTTTTATTTTTCTTAGCAATCAAGCATAAAAATGTGAATTGTTTGATATTTTTCTTAATGTTTTTCGAGTTCCAAACGAAACCTAAATACTATTGAAAATGAAAATTTGTTTTAATATGATTAAAAATATGAAAAAACCAGATATCAATGATAAGTAGAATCAAAATTATGTATCTTTTATTTTATTTTTCACTTTCCTTCATACCCAAACATAAAAATATAAATTCTTTGATATTTTTCTTCCCTTCCCTTCCCTTGTATTTTCCGAGCTTTAAACGGAGCCTTGAAGTCTTAATAATTTTATTAATTGTGTTTAAAGTGTTTGTATAATGCCATATACTACAGTTACTATAGTTAAAATATAGCAAAAAATGATGATCATTTTATGAATTAATAATTGACCATCAAAAAGTCTTCTGTAGTTTTATCTATTTTCTATTCCTATTGCATATTTCATAATAAATTAATTCATAATTGTTGCTTTAGTATTGAAAATAACATCAAAATATTATTCAACATCCAAATGCAAATTTATTTGTAAACTTGTGTGCTGCATACCAATCCTATATTTCTTGAATTTTATATTTCTTTGATTAGTTTGCTTTAACTTTTATGTTTTAGTTTAAGAAAAATATATTGAATGTTTTCTTAAAATAGAGATGCAAAAAGAAAGACAATCGAGTGTATAAATTAGGAGTCATTTGGTATTATTATAAAAAATTATGAAAAAAAAATCAGAAATATAATTAAAAATAGGAAAACTAACCATAAGTTGATTATTAAGCAAACAAAAAAAATCAGAAATAAAAAATAAAAAATCATAAATATAAACTAGAATTTAGAAACTAACAATAGGTTGTTTTTACTATGCAAAAACAAAAACAAAAACAAAAAATAAAAAACAACGAAGATACTGAATGGGCTCTTAACATTTATATTTTAATTTTAATATATTTATTATAATTTTTTAAATTCGGCACATGAATTTATCTTTTTTTTTTTTTTTAAGAAAAAATCAAAACGATTTTAGGAGTGTTTGGTCCTTTCAATTACTACCTATATGCTATATGTCTCTTGATTAGATAGGGGAAGACAGCAAATAATAATAACAGGAAAATTAACAATATTATCACTGTTATGGGCACAACAAAAATAAAAGAAACCCTAATTCTAAAACCCTAACCCTAGCTAGGGTTTTGTCCTTGTGTGTTGCATACCAATCATTCAAGGAGCATATTCTATTTTTTTTTTAATATGTTGAATTTTAAAAAAATGAGAAATATAAATTAAAAATCAGAAACTAACAATAAGTTGATTATTAAGAAAAAAAAAATCAGAAATAAAAATAAAAGAATCATAAATATAAACTAAAAATAAAAAAACTAACAATAGGTTGGTTAATATTTGTAAAATTAAAATAATTTAAAAATTAATTAAAAAAACTCATTTTTCATTCTTAAATAAAATAATATCATAAAAGCATGATTAAAATAATAAAATTTAAAAATAGTAACCATTAAAAATACTATAATAAAATATTATTATAATTATTTTACTTAATTTTCATGCTTTCCATAAAAGTTTAATTGTATATGATAATTCAAAAATAGTAAAAATATATCATAATTACCTTTATTATTATTTTTGAAATTTTTGTATATTTTAATTTTTATTATATTTTAGTTTATATGATCATTTTATTTTAATTTTAATTTAAAAATATATAAATGAATGCCTTAAATTTTTATAAGTTATTTTTTCACTGAACAAAAATAAAAATAAAAAACAAAAAATAAAAAAGATACCAAACGGGCTCTTAACAATTATATTTTAATTTTAAATTTTTTATTAAATATTTGTTATGGTGCTATATTATAAATTTTCAAATTTGGCACATGAATTATAACTTTATTTTTTTTATATATTTTTAAATCATGACGATTTTAGGAGTATTTGGTCCTTTCAATTACTACCTATATGCTATATGTCTCCTGATTAGATAGGGAAAGACAACAAATAATAATAACAGGAACATTAATAATATTATCACTGTTAAAATAAAAGAAACCCTAATTCTAAAACCCTAAACCTAGCTAGGGTTTTGCCCTTTAAAAAAAAAATAAAAATGGAACGGGCTTTTGAAGGAAGCGCTTCAGTTCAACTTCGAGGCGACACGAGCACTCCTCCGGCGTTCCCTCCCACTGCTTCGAAACCCTCACCCTTCCTCTGGGTCGTCGTGCTTTCCTTTACCCGAAATGCCCTCCCTTGTTGGCATAATCTACGAATATGCCCCTCCACTGTAAACTTCCACATTGTAATATTATACCTATTTTCCTAAACAGTATTTCAATTATAAAGACAAGTTGGGCATATTATGGTCTTCCAGATTTGTGGGCCATCATTTTTTAAAATTATTATTTTTTGATTATCGAACTCTAATCTGGACAAACCTTTTGGATCAAATGTATTGCAATAGATAGCTGTGAATGTTGCATTGTAATAATTAGGGTGCTATATATATATATATATATATATATATATATATATATATATATATATATATTCATTTCAGTAATTACGAATCATATTTTCCACTTTTGATTGAAACACATCGATGTGAAACTATTAAATTAGAGATGTGAATTGCATTTTAATTTGACAAATCGATCCATATTAGGAAGAAACATGAAACTTTGTTGCAAGATTCTTGACATGGTGAATCTTCATGTATACATAAGTTAGGATGGAGAGATTTGTTGAGTTTCTCTTCTATATATGTGGATGCTAGACCACATAGTGGAGTGGTTCACTTGAATGTCTTGGTTCATAATCAAGTGAAGCATATGCCCAAGTGAAAGAGTCAA
This sequence comes from Malania oleifera, assembly GCF_029873635.1. Lineage (NCBI taxonomy): Eukaryota > Viridiplantae > Streptophyta > Magnoliopsida > Santalales > Ximeniaceae > Malania > Malania oleifera. Next base: position 144,799,467 of record NC_080418.1, read on the forward strand.
AACCATTAACCTTGCTCGATCTCTTAGGAAAACTAACCTCTTTGACATCACAATGCAAATATCCCCCGAGGAATTGAATTTTAGTCTCCCAATGATGAGCCAAGAGACGAACTAGCTGAGCCAATGGCCGAGTTGGGAACTATTTGACAATTAAATGTCGTCTGATAATAATTGTTTGTATAATCTTTAGGCACGTACTTGGGATGTTGTGATCATCGCCCAATCAATATAGTCACCTGTGGAATTAAAATGGGAGGTTTTGTCTATTCGAGGCATAAGGTAACCATTTAAGTTAGGTGAACCATTTATCACCCAACCATGCAGAGAATTACAAACGAATTAAATTGGCTAAGAGGAGGCAGTCGCCAGTGGGATTAAAATAGGGTTGCCTAAAAATAAACAACTTGAGATGATATGACATAGTCATGTGATGTTCCATGTAGGAAGAAGACAATTTAAGGCATGTATTGTGCTAACAATTGGCTAACTACTTAATTGTGTAGATGAGGCAACAAAACATATAACCAAAAAAATATTTTTATCTTGTAACGCAGGCACCAGTGAACTGCATTCTCATAGTCAGTCATTGCCACCTTTGCCTTGGAAATCTTGGGTAGCAAAGCCCAAAGGCAATCCTTGATCTATATATGAATGCCACGAATTCATTTCTTTTGTCGTATTGAAGCATTGAGTAAAGGCCGAGGACAAAGAGTTTATTTTGTCACAAGTGGCCTTGAGCTAACTTTCTAGCCTCACCACTTCCCGAGTGCTCTCTATATTGCTAGCTGCATAGTTGAAAAACTAGTGTTGAAGCAATCCCATACCATATTGAACAAAGGCGCCCTTGGTATAACAACTACCATCACGAGAAGGACCTCCACACAAGATTTATGTTTCCTAGGATCCAAATAGAGGAAAAATAAGAACTTGGTGACCCACATGTCGATAATTGGGAAGTTATGTGACGACCTAATTTTTCTACCATTTTTTTTTTCAACAATAATAATCAATCATCATATGTCAACTAACTTTGATACCATATATTACACATAACCTGATCCTAAGGGGGTACCGAGTATTCAGTCCATTCAAACATACTATCCATGCAGTGGATTACATAAAATGTCTGAGCCCAATATATAATACTATCCAAAATGCTATATAATACCAGAGTGCTAAGACCTTTACACACACACACACACACACACACACACACACACACACACACACACATATATATACATCCCCAAAAGTCCATAAAATAGTCTAGGGGTTACACAAAACACATCCCCTAACTCAAACACTTACCCTGAATATTAGGGTACTACGGTCTCCTCTACCTCGGAGCTCTCTTTGCTGATCTGTCTTGATTTCCTGAAATGTTTAAATTCTAGGTGAGACATCTCTCAGTAAGAAGGAATAAATTATTGACAGTGTGTGGCACATGAGTTTAGTTATATCACATTACACTCATTTAAATGATTATATCATCTGAGAAAAATATACAAATATGTACTCATAATCATATTGATATAAAACATAGTTTCATAAGTCTTGATATTATTCCTCATATTCATATTCATAAGCTATCATTTCTCATAATCATATACATATACATATACATATACATATACATATACTTTCATTTTTCATCTTTATATTCATACTCTTTCATTTCTCTCATCATATACATACTTTTTCATTTCTCATATTCATATTCATTCTCTAGCCCATGAGTATCCACCAACATAAAGCACGACTCGTCTGTAACTCATGACTGTTCATTTCACTTTTCATTTTTCATAAACATTTTCTAACTCATGAGCATCCACCAGTATATAATACACATTGTATTTGTAGCTTATGGTTGCATATTATCGTGTCTGTAACAAGAAACCAATCTGTGAATATTCACATCGTCATGTATTCATCCCACATGACCGAGTTGTGCGGCCTAAAGGCTGGACCTAACCATGGTTGGCCTATCCGGTTAGATTAAAATGGGAAACGCGTCTGTAGTACGATTGACCTACCCAATCCTGGTCCGGACCCCAGGGGGTAACACAACCCTTCACATGCCCAATCGACTATCTCGCCACACTCTGTACCAGACGTGTGGTTGCACTAATCACAAATACTGGCAACGGTACCGTGCTCTGTATACAATGATCTATTAGGGTTTTTATTTCCACATTTCTGTGTTCACATCTCATCATTTCTATAATTCTCATCATTTCTGTATAATTCTCTATTCAACATTTCTATATAAAATAGCTCTATCTATTTCACATATCATCATTTTAATATAAAATATACTATATTTCTCATTTCATCGTTTCTGTAAAACATTACTGTATATCTCGTATATCATCATTTTCCAGTAAAAACATATCTGTATATCATATTTCATCATTCCTTAGTAAAAGCACATCTGTATATAAATCTCATATCATCACGTATGTATATATATTGTTGTGACGTTCCCGGAGGCGAACTTGGATCACTCAAATGTGAATGATAATGTGTGGATTTAAAAAAAAATATTTTCGTGGAAAACAATGTGTGATGGAGTCACCACTAACCTTTTGAAATGTGGTTAGAACACTTGATTACTACCCAATTAAGGGTAGAATCAATCTGCACTACCAGAGTCGGGCTCAAGAATTTAGTTACGCGAGGGGAAGGAATTAGCACCCCCTACACGCCCGTTCTTACGAACGATACCTAATTAATAAAAAACTATCCCAAAATAAATTTAATAAGTCTTAGAAAATTACTCCCTATAAAAAAGTGTGAAGAAATGTACAAAAAAAATACAATATAGATATTTCCTCAGAACAGAGACATATCATACTTCGAAGAGCTCATTGTATTTGGTTGAGAGATACTGGAATTGTGTTGCATGTACTGAAAATTGATTAATATATCATATCTGCAACGTCATACTAATTATACGTAATTAGATTATCCTAGGTTGTGGAATACTGTTGATAGCTTAGTTGAACTTAGGAAGAAATTTTTAAATCTCCAATTCACCCCCCCTTTTGAGATTGCACCAAAGTCAACATAATGCTTCACTTGAGGAAAGGAAAAATCCAAGGCAAGCAAGACATCTTTTGCCTCAAGCATACAAGGAGATGTGTCATGATCACTTGTTACCTAGATCACCTATAGGGCTGACCGCAATGACATTGCAAATAAATCTCACCCGATGGAGAAAGAAAGAAGCAAAAGTCAACCAATGAAAAAACAACAATAATTAGGTGAATTTCATGTATACAAATGGCACTTATTAGTAAGTTGGTACATTAAAGATTGATGTTATCTAAGGGTTTTTTTTTTTAATGACCCGAAGCTCTAATTGGTCTAGCCCTTTGGACCCACCCACCCACCCAAGTGGCACCAAATCGGGGGATGAAAATATTGTTGCTCGCCCATTGACACATCCAATTGGATATTTACTAGGCAAATCACAAGTGGGAAATCGAACTTCGGACCTTAGAATCATCAAGACCCAACTTTGTCCTTACTGCTTGAGCAAATTCGATTAAGCTATCTAAGGAAAATAATTTGGAGATCTATTGTAACTCCAAGTTTGACTTGGAGGCAAGTTGGGTTGTGGCGGGGCGGGGGGGGGGGGGGGGGGGGAGGAAGGAGTGCAAATGTATATACTTGATTTATTTTGGAGAGCCCCCTTCAATGATTGACACACATCAATACATCTATTTCCTTCTTTCTTTTTACTTCCTCTTCTAATCTCTATCCTATCACTTCTCTCATTCTCATTTACTTATAATTCTTTCTATGAATTTTTAAGTTTTTTTTTTATATCTAACATCATTGGTGGCTAAATGCAACGCATCATTTGAGGCACGCGAGAAATCAAGGCGAGCAAGTTGTTTTTTTCCTGAAGCATGTAGTGAGATGTATCGCGTGCTACCAAATCGCTATAGGCCGGTTTGACATTGGAAGTAAATCTAAAGCTCATTCAATAGAGAAGGACACAATAAAAAGTCACCCACGAAAAAGAGCCAATAATTAGGTGAATTACATGTATGCAATAGCACCTGTCACACGTTGATGCATTATCCAAAGAGATATTTTGGGGATCTTTTATTACTTCACTTGGAGAAAGGGGAGTGTTATTAAATGATTTACATACACTAACACATTTATTTCTTTCTTTCTCTTTCCTCCATCTTTTAATCTCTATTTGATCACTTCTCTCATTCTCTCCCTTCTCTTTAGAAGTTTCTACGATTTTTATAATTTTCTTTTCCTAACCTTCTTATTTCATTAAGACATTCGTTTTGACAGCAGTAATCCATTTCAAAACATTTGATAGAGTTTGGCATATCGATCACGCTCAACAAATTTTCAACTCCCATTAGGAAAATCATTTATTAAAAAAAAATTAACAATCTAAAATTTAAAGGATGCATGGAGTGACCTAAGTAAATTTTTAGTCGGCCAATCCACAGGTCTAACCCATGAAGCATGACCTAAGTAAATTTTTAGCCGGTCAATCCACAGGTCTAACCCATGAAGCAAGTTAGTTATTAATATGTCCATTAGAGGACTATTAATTGCTAGTTGGAATATCAACTGGTCAATCACGTTAAGCATGTCGACAAACACATTGCAGAAACCTTGTTTAATTTCTAGAATGCCACGACAAGATGGCTGTGCTTCACAGTTCCCCCACTCCTTCATATCTGCAGACATGCACTTTAATGTTGCATTAAATATTCTGTCAAATATATCAATCAAGATTATATATATATATATATATATATATATATATATATATATATATATATATATATATGCAGCGTATCAAAATTTATAATTACATAAAATAACGAAAAATGATTCATATAATCTACTCCACCTAATAATATTAAGGTTTGATTTTCTTGTTGTCATTGTTATTGTTGTTGTTGTAGTCAAGAAAACAGTATTTTTTTTTTTTTTCAAACATTTTGTTATTATTGTTCATATAAAATTACAAAAAAAAAATATTAATCTATTTTAAGATTTGATAAAAATATGGAGACTTCTCATGAGATTTGTCAAAAAGATACAAATCTTCTCTAATATTTTATAAAAATCAAAATTTTTTTTTTAGGAAAGACCTGCATATTTTTAACAAATCTTAAGAGAAATTTGTGATATTTTTGAAACCTTAAGAGATGTCGTTATCTTTTTTGTCAAATCTTTGGAAAGATTACAAAGTAATGTTTTGTGCAAAGTGCTTACCATGAAAAAAAATTGAATATATTCACTTATTTAGGACATGGGCCACAAGATGGAGAGTGAGGGGCATCATTTCATTAAGTATTGAATGGAAGAAGAGTATTAAGTTCAATAAGTATTATTTGTCATTCATTTTTTTTTAAAGAAATTTATAACTTATTAAAAGTCGAAATTTAAACGATAAAATAAATATGGAAAGTCGAGGACTTTTAAGTATAAGTATTTAAAATCAAATATTAGATGACAATTTCATCTATTGGTTTTCATTTTACAAATGAAAAAGTAGATTTTATTAGAAAAATTAAGGAATAAACTTGTCATTGAATATACGAAAAAAAAAAAAAAAACTTGATCACACTATTTTGTTGGAGTGCCTATAACACTCTATATTATTTTTCTTAAACACTTACTAATTCATGTTCTGTGCAAATGCATGATCATGATTCAGCAATTATAATTTAAGTTATAAATTGAAGGAGTAAGCAAGCGGATGAGTCCAAATTCAACTAATGTCAAAATAATTAAACGAAGATATGTATGATTTAATTAAAGAGAACAAAATAGTTGAAAGTGAATGTAACTAATGCTTTTGAGTCTTTATAAATAGAAGATGGGATTTAAATAAAGCCAAATTTGAAAGGCCATACACGAGATGTAATTCTCAAGTAGAATTTATTGTTGTTCATGTAACTTAATTCTCAAGCTACCTTTAAAAAAAGGGTTAATTTTCAAACTACAACATAAAATTATCCTTGTTAAACTCAATCACAATTAACTTCTCACTTGCAAGTCTCTGTATTAACAAGTTTTAGTAGTTGAGTTAATTCAAGGAATGTGTTCACTTGTTCTTAAATTTAATGATTAAACAAAAATTAAGTATGTTTAGTTGTTTTTAATTGAATATTTAATTTATTTGACCATTCCAGCACAAGTAGGGTACACTAATTTTTTTTTCCCAATCTAAGTTATATTTGATTATTTGACCCAATTCATTTTGGTCGAATTTGTTTTAACTTATATTGATTTTTTTTCTTTGAAATAACTAAATCGATAGATATTAATTTTTTTTGTGGAAAGTACGAATAATACTAAACCTGATTAGATGCACAACAATACATGTATAACGCATCTTTATTTAACTATTGAATTCTATATATTTTTTATTTGTGTTTATTTTCTAATTTAATTAATTTTTAATATTAATCAATGACAAGTTTTTAAGATGATAAAAGTAGACACTAAAGAAACAATATATTATAGGTAGTTATGAATTAGTTATTGGTAGTTTCACATATTATATATGTGTTAGATACAATTAAGTAGTAATTAGACTTAGACCTAATTTTACAACTATAATATATACTATTTTTCCATGATATTGTTAATTTTTTTTTATTTGATAAATATTTTTATAAGATATAGTAAATAGCAAAGTGTGAGAATCCTCAAGTGGTAAGGGCGACTTGTGACTTTGGTGACCCTAAGGTCATAGTTTTGATTCTCCCTTGAGAGTTTATTCCAGTGAATTATTAGGGGTGCGTCAATGGGCGGGTGCTTTCACCCCTCTAGGTTTTGGTGCCGCATCATAGTGTCCAAAGAGGTGCGATGGTGGCTAGAATCCCTAGGTTATCCCAAAAAAAAAAAAAAATACGAGAATCCTCTTTACATATATTTATAATAGTACTTTTGTTTTTTTAGTTATATAAGGGGGGATTTTATTAAAATCAACTATTGAATGAATTTTGCAATTTGTCTTCATTTAAATTTTCCCTAAAATAATTAAATATTTAATTTTTTATGTTTATTTATTTGTGTAAAATAATTAAACTCTTTTTTCTATGCTAGTTAGCAAATTCTCAAAATACCAAAAAGCAAGCACGGGAAAAAAATCATAAGTAATTAATTAATTATGAGTTATGTATTCTTTACCTTGCTACTAGACTTTCTTTATTTATAAATTTTATAAAAAGATCTTTAGAAATAAAAAAATAAACACGAAAAATCTAAGAAAACGCCCCTTATAATCAAGAATTTTAATTTATCCCAAACACGTATGAATAAAAAATTAAAATTTCTATTATACCCAACTGAGATACCATTACAAATTTCGTGGGATGAGATGGGGGAAGATGGAGTTTTGTTTTCTCATACATAAAAAAAGAAAGGAAAAAGCAGAAGAAGGAAACGACAGATGGCAGTGACATGCGAATGGATGATATATATTCCTGTTGCATGCTGTGGCCGGCCGCATGCAAAAGCCTAAAACCTGAAACGGCGTGGCTGTCCGTCTGAGTAAATGCATGCTCCCCGCCCAGTACTCCTGCCCTCACTCCATTCTAATTCCTCATCACCATAAATGTCTCTACGCATCTCTCTCTCCATTTCCCCATAAAACTTAATTTTACTCTTCCAGTCCTCCCCTCACACTCACACCCAGAGAGAGAGAGAGAGAGAGAGAGAGAGAGAGAGTTCTCCTATAGTAAGTCTTTGTTTACTTTTTCAGGTTTAGTTTCTGAATTGGGCGCAGTAAGTTTATGCATGCATGCATGTGCTTCTGTTCGTTGTTTCTTCTTCTCCATCTTCTTCTTCTTCTTCTTCTTCTTCTTCTTCTTCTTCTTCTCTCTGTGCGTACTAGCTTCTCTATGGGGCTTGTCAGTATTGATTTTCTTTTTGGATTTTAATATTAATGAGGGTTTTTAATTTTCTTGATCTTCTTCTTGGCAGGGGGGTGGGGTTGGAATTGAAGAGGGTGGGAGAAAGAGAAAGCGCGAGACGTGGGTCCTGCCTCCCTATTGTGGTGCACTCTGTCAACCTCCCACATTTTTTATCTATATATATTTTCACCCACAAGAATTTTGGCGGGAAATGTGTTATATGCATCATCATTTATATTTTCTCAGGTGATCGATTCTTCCATTTGCTTTATTAATTTCCCTTCTTAATATATTTTTTATATTAAATATTAATTAGTACACGTGGATGATATCTTAATCTGATCACCCTCCCCCCCACCTTTGATCAGTTCTGTGAATATATGATATATCACATAGATCCTCTGACCCTGTAATTAATTAAACAACTGCTACTCCAGTATATGTAGAATCATGGATCCAAAAGATCATACATATTATAATCAACCCTTTTAATTTATACAATTCCTTTTGCACCAGGTTTTTTACTACAGTTCTCTTTTCATCTCTCGCTCTCTCTTTCTCTCTCTCTCTAGTATTTTGGAAAGAATTTGATTGGCGTTGGGTGAAATTCAATACAAATTTATCCCTGTTAGTTTTGTTGTAATCCACACAAATTTTGTTTGTGAAACAAACATTGTATGTGATAGCATTTCACATCTTCAATTTATTATATTTTTGAATTTGAGCAAAAGTCTGTATAGTTTTTTATAATATATTTTTTTTCAAATCTATACAAATACTAAACAAATATTGAATTTCAAATTCGAAAACATTGTAAATATCCCAAAGGGAAGATTTTTTTTTCTTTCTATTTTATGATTTGAAAATAATCCTAATAGCCGGTTATGATCTTTCATCTTCCATCAGATTGCTTTGACTTGGCCCAGGAACAAAACGAGTTAATGAGGTACATTAATGCAAGCTGTAGCTTCTATAGTTTAGTAGTTGTAGGCTGTGTAACACATGAAAGTTATTTATTTACTTTTTAAGAGTAAAAGAAAGAGAATGGAAAAGCATTTTAAAATGGGCTTTTACCTTTTGACGATTGCGGATTCCAATTAGACGGTCAACAGATTTCTACTTGGTAACTTGGAGAACCAAAAGAAATCCTTGGTGTTTATATTTTATTAATGTGAAAAAGAGTAATTCTTACTCATTTCCAGTACTTTAATCATTTAAAATAAGCACTGTAGGGTTTAATTTTCTCTCTCATATATATATATATATATATATATGTAGACTTGCATGTCCGTACAACTGCATCTTTAACACATGCAGGACTCGGGGATCTACAATCTGGTCTGTTCTGAGTACCCTTCCATATATTATTACTGTATACCTATCTATACATGTATTTATCTTCTGTGTTCATAGTTTTGATCTTCTCATCTCTATCCTACAGGACATCCAATCACGAAAACCATGGACGACCCTTTCCAAACCCAAGAAGGTACTTAATTCACACACACACACACACACACATGTATATACTCTCTCTCTCTCTCTCTCTCTCTCTCTCTATGTTTATTAGAAGTAGTATTTGCAATTTCTTACAGAGTGGAATTTGATAAGCTCTCACGGGGGTGGTGAAGTTCCAAAAGTGGCAGATTTCCTTGGTATGAGCAAAACAGAAAGCCAGTCAGATCTTGGGGCTTTTGACGACATTCCTCATCATCATCATCATCATCATCATCATTCAGATTACTTCTTAATTCAAAACAGCCCTGCCACTGCTCTACTGCCGGTGCACAACTCTGCAGTGGCAGTGGCAGCTGCTGCGCCCAACAACTACATCGACATCCACGAAAATGCTAACAATAGTAGTTTGCAGTCGTTGACACTGTCAATGGGCAGCAGTGGAAAGGGCACTTCGGCATGCGAAACGAGCAGCGGTGACACCACCACCCTAACCACCAGCACTGCCACCGTTGCCGAAGCTGCTCCGAGGAGAACTCTCGACACTTTTGGCCAAAGAACTTCAATCTATCGCGGCGTAACCAGGTTGGCTCATCACTCTGCACATTTCTGTTCATATTGCTTTCTACACATTTTGATTTGCATTCACAGAAATTATGCAAAAACTTTTTGTGGGTACTTTAATTAAAAGGATATATGTGTTTGTATTCATGTATGTACGTGTTTAGGCATAGGTGGACAGGAAGATATGAAGCACATTTGTGGGATAACAGTTGTAGGAGGGAAGGACAGTCAAGGAAAGGTCGTCAAGGTAAAGCTACCTAGCTAGTATATATATCTAGCTATATCCATTTTATGTAATTTCGTATATATTATTCATATCATATACAGACTTTATATGTTCATTTTGGGAATTTACTGACTGTATGCTTTGTTTTTTTATTGCCATGGTTTTAAATGTCTCTGTGCATGGCTTCACATCTCTTCTAGTCTACTTGGGTGAGTAGGCTTTAATTTCTTCTTCAAATTAAGGATTTATTGCGAAATCATTTTGAATTTCTGGAGTAATATATTCCGATTAATGCAGGGGTAATTAATTAATCAATTAAGTGCATGTTTAATTAATTAATTTAATTTTGAATTTTCTTTTTTCTTGGGTTGAATATAGGTGGGTATGACAAGGAAGAGAAAGCAGCAAGAGCTTATGATCTAGCTGCCCTAAAGTACTGGGGAACATCCACAACCACCAATTTCCCAGTGAGTTTTAGTAATGCTACAATAATTAAACGTGCAAAAATGATGCAAGTAAAGAATTTTACTAATCACAAGAAAATATTTCACAAGCTAGTGATTAGAATGGATCATGTGATGCCATATACCTTACTTGTATTTGGCTTTTGTGATATCAATAGTTTTCCGTTCAGAAAGTATGTGGAGGGAGGGTAAGCTGTACAATTGTATGTACATATATTTTCCTCCTTGTTTAGAGTGATTGTCTCATATTTGAGCTTTTAATGTTCGAGTTTGGACAAAACACCTTTTACCATTGAGTCAAGACTTATCCATGCATGAAATGATACATAAATAAATAAAATGGATCCATATGCAACTTTTGTTGGTTATAAATATAAATTTTTTATTTATTTAATTTTAAAGGAGGGTGGCACCTTCATTTATTTATTGATATGCCCTCACTTTTGAATGTGTTCTTTTATTTGTTTGTTTGTTTGTTTTTTTCAATGTATAGATTAGCAACTATGAGAAGGAGATGGAGGAGATGAAACACATGACACGACAAGAGTTTGTAGCTTCCATTAGGAGGTAAGAGACTGATAATCGTAGGCAATGAAATTCTTATTGCTTTAATTGGCTATTATTATTATTATTATTTTTGAAAAAAGAGGGCGGCACCTCCTATCTTTATTATCAAACCCTTCAGCGGAGGAATACCGTGGTTCAAACAAAGTTTACTTATAAATAGTAACCGACTTTTTTGCTAATAATTGAATGCTGCATCTTTTTCCTTTTTTTTTTCCCCCTCCTTTTGAACTGTTATGTGTTACTAGCTATAATTTTCTTCTTCTGGTGATTATAAAGTTATAAACATATTTATATATATATATATATATTGCGCGCAGGAAGAGCAGTGGCTTTTCAAGGGGTGCATCCATGTATCGTGGAGTTACAAGGTGCCAATTTCAAAACATTCATCTCTCTCTCTCTCTCTCTCTCTCTCTCTCTCTCTCTACATGTACATACATACATACATATATATATATATATATATTTATATGATGATGATGAACTCATTGTCCATCTTGAAACAAAAACGTGCAGGCACCACCAACATGGAAGATGGCAAGCACGGATTGGGAGAGTCGCAGGAAACAAAGACCTCTACTTGGGAACTTTCAGTATGTCTTTTTGGTGGTTTTCACTTTCAATACAGAGTTGGTTTTTACACACGCAAGAAAATGTTTGTTTACTGTTTTGGAACTTTCAGTGCCTCCGGCAAACAATATATTTCACTGATCAATATATATTTAACCAATTAATTCAGCTTAATCTAGAATAAATTAATTGACTAAGTTGATCAAATAAAGGTACTGAGGAAGAAGCAGCAGAAGCTTATGACATTGCAGCAATAAAGTTCAGAGGCCTCAATGCAGTGACCAACTTCGACATGAGTCGTTACGATGTGAAGAGCATACTTGAAAGCAGCACACTTCCGATCGGTGGAGGTGCTGCGAAGCGGTTGAAGGAGGCCCAGGCCATTGATACCTCCTCGAGAAGGCGAGATGAGCTGATAGCCCTAGGTGCCGGTTCCACCAGCTGCTACAGCCCATACGGGTCAAGCTTGAGCTCAAATCAATTTAACTTAGCATACTCTCTAATGCAGCAGCAGCAACAGCAGCCGCCATATGATCATCATCAACAGCAACCCCAACCTCTGCTCACTTTACAAAATCATCAAGACCTTAATTCCCAATACTCCCAAGAACCCCAACTGACTCACCATAGCTACCTCCAAACTCAACTGCAGCTGCACCAATACTCTAACCCTAATCTCAATAACCCTAATCAGTTCTACAACAGTGCTGCTTATCTCCAGAGCAACCCAGCTTTTGTTCATGGGTTGATGGGCATTGGTGGGTCTTCTTCATCTGTGATGGAAAACAATGGGAGCTCTAGTACTACCACTGGGAGTTTCAATCTTGGAGGGTATTATGGAACTACTGGGATTGGGAGGATGACTTCAAATAATTCTACCACGACCGGTGCTGTTGGAACGGCCGAGGAACTGGCACTGGTGAAGGTCGACTATGATATGCCTTCGGAGGGTTATGGGGGCTGGTCGGCTGGGGACTCCGTTCAAGGGTCGAATCCAACGGGTGTTTTTACAACGTGGAATGACTGAGAGGTGTGCGCTGGCTTGGAGTACAAGATTTTGATGAGGAAGAGGAGAATATTAGTTTAAAGTATTATAGAAATAACAATTTAATTACTTGCTTTTGTTTATGTTTTATTTTATTTTTTTCACTTGCAGGATTGAGCTAGCTAGCTGCTGATTGATATGATCATCTTCCCTCAAATGAAATTTTAAATAGCTAAGGCTTCTCCCTTGATAAGCTTATTATTTTTTTTTGTAACCCTTTTATCCTTTATAGTCTTGCCTAATTGGTACAAAATTTTGATCTGGTTCACATTGCGGGTATTATTTGATTTTGTTTTCCTTCTACATTATATTCCATATCTACTTTGATCGAGATTCATTGCAAGTCTTACAATTCATCATGGGCCCGAGGTTACCATATGTAAGTCCTCAAGAAGATATATGTTCTCATCCTTCTTGTTGCGTTTGCATGTGATGTCATGGTTATCTCCACCATTTTTCTCATTTTAATAGTTGATGCATACACATTAATTATCTAGTTAGTAGAGGAAGTGCATGTTATTATTGATTTGGAAGACAACTATTACTTATGGGTAATAATAAAAAATACATGGCGGGCAGCCTGTGACTTTGGTGACCCCATGATCATGAGTTTGATTCCCCCTTGAGGCATTACGCTCGTGAATTATCATTACATTTTATGCAACTTTGAATTGTGTGTGATTGTGGATTAGTTGGACTCAAATAGATAATCATGAGTTGAAAACTATTCAAAATATGTTGATTTGAATTGGTCTTTTAAAAGTGTCATGTATTTTCACAATCTAATTTAATAATTTCTCAACTGAATGGTCACATTTCATTAGAAGTTAAATAGATAAATAATGATATTATGTATGTAAGAAAATGATATTTTGATTAAATGTCTATAATATTCCTTCTAATGAGGAAGAAATAGAAGCATATCTTAGGGTTAGAAACAACGGTAGTGCCTTCTAGGAATCCATGGGTCAGACATATATTATTCATTTATTCTACTAGGGTTGTTCTATTGTCTACCACATAGACCATGTGAACTTTTTCTTTAGGGCAAAATCTTGCTAAAAGATCATCTATATTTCGGCTCACCACTTAGCATCTAGAATGTAGAAGCCCTTTCCTTACACATCTATATGGTGTTCTCTTTCCCCATTTAATTTTTAAATAGTGAAAGATAAAATTATTGTTAAAACTCAAGCTAGAGGCTTGAGAAAGAGAGTAGTATGGGTAATTAATCTTAAAGACCAATAGAAGAGATCAATCTTGTAAATTTTCCCAATGGAGGTTAAGGAAGGAAGAAGAAACCCTACTTCATTGGAGTATATTGTTGAGAGCCCTCCAAGAAACTAGTTGAGTTGGTGAAGCTTTGTTTTGAAAAAAATTATAGCTCCTTTCCTTCCATAATTCCCACATAATAGCTGCTGGGATGGAGCTTCTATGCTTCTTGTGATTGCCTATTGATCTTTTTTTTTTTTTTTTAAAGGTAAACTTATTAAAGGAGTGACAAGCAAGAAGCTTAGATCCTCCCGAACGATAGAGAAAAAAATAGAGGGGAGAGGTGAGTAAAATCACCCTACTAAATGATAACAAATACAAGAAAACTCTTCCCAATCTAGATGGGACAAAAGAGAAATGAACCTAGTCCAAAGATACAAATTTGATAGACATTTATCGTGCACTTTCGTGGCTATGGAGTAGTTTTCCTTGAAGATTCTTTCGTTCCTTTCCTTCCATATTTCCCAATAGATGACTGCCGAAATAACTACTTTCAATCTTTTATGAAACCCATTGAGCTTTGAAAAATTTCATGCTAAAAACATTGATTTCAGTGTGTTCAGTATGATCATGTGGCTACTGATTTTCTGACACACAATAGCCCAAATCTGATTATTGCTAAAGGGACAATGTATGAAAATGTGATCAACTCCTTCGCTTTCCTTCTTACACAAGATACACATAGAGGCCATCCTTCAACCTGTTTTTTGCAGATTGTCAAATGTAAGAATTCTATTAGTAATTGCAAGCTAGCAGAAGACGCTTAACTTTGAAGGGATGAAAGAGTTCCACAACTATTAGTATGGGATTCTAAGATTGTTGCACTTATGCTTGGTTGCAAGTTGATTGTAAAGGTTGGATACCGTGAAGGCTTGAGACACAGTAAAGGTCCAGGAACACAAATCTTTTCTCCACCTATTTATGTTGGCATTGTAAAGCAATTTAAGCAACTCCATGACTCTATTGATCTCCTTATCCTTGATGTGTCTGTCAAATGTTAAATCCCAAAAAGGCTTGTTGTTAGGGAATCTCAATAAATCAATCACCTTAGCATCCTTTTGACTAACCACCTAGAAAAGGCCTGGAAAGAGTTCCCAAAGAGTGTCTTTTGCTGCCCATTTATCGAACCAAAATTTTTTTTTGCTCCGGTCTTCGACATTGATATTCATGTGTTCCCAATTGATGGGTTTTAGTTTACTGAAATTTTCCCAAAGTTCTCAGCTTGTGCTTTTGCCATTAGACTTTGGGTACCAGTCTACAATGCCATACTTGGGCTTGATATTGATCACCACTTTCCAGAGAGCTTCGTCTTCCTTGCTATGCCTCCATATCATTTTGGCGAGGGGATATTTGAAGCTTTCCTCTGTTCCCCTTCACAAGAAGTTTCTTTGAATTCTTTTTATAACCCAAACCACTTTCTTTGGAATGGGAAACATAGACATATAGCAAATGGGTTGATTAGAAAGAACAAAGTTTAAAAGGGTCAATCTACCTCCCAAAGAAAGGAACTTTGATTTTCAAGTGTCCAGCTTCCTTTCTATCTTCTCTACCATCAGGTCCCAAAAGTGTGTCAAGGTTGATTTGGCTTCAAGAGGGAGACCCAGATATGATGTACGTGGGGAAGGAATCCAGTTTGCACTTGAGGATTCTCGCTTTCTTCCTTACTCCTTCAACTCTTCTAATTGGGAAGATGCGACTCTTGGACAGATTAACTTTTAGGCTCACTACTGTCTCAAAACAGAGAAGGATAGCCCGTAAATATTTGACTTCTGAGGAGGAATTTCTATAGAAGTCCAAGGTATCATCTGTAAAAAGAAGGTGAGATAATGTGGTAGAATGAGATGGATAGTGACGATTGACTCCCTTCAAGATACTGATAACCAAACCTCTGTTTATCATCTGAGAAAGAGCGTCCATTACAATAACAAAGAGAAAAAGAGATAGTGGGTCTCCTTGTCTCAAGCCCCTTGAGCTCTTAAAAAAACTGGTTGCCTTTCCATTAACCAACATCGAGAAAGGAGCCGATGAGATGCACCACTCAATCCAGCTCCATTTTTATCCAAATCCCATGATTATGAGAATGTTAATAAGGCATTTCCAATTGAGGTGATCAAAGGTTTTTTTTTTTTTTTTTTTCTCAGATCAGGCTTACATACAAAACTTTTGGTCTTGTTTTTTTGCAGGAAGTCTATCCCTTCATTTGCAATCAAAGCTGTGTTGAGAATCTATCTTGTTGAAACAAAGGTCATTTGCTGCTTGGAGATGAGTGAGGGTAAAACCTCTTTAAGTCTGTTGGAAAGAAACTTGGCAAGGATTTTGTAAAAAATACCAACGAGGCTTATTGGTCTTAGATCTTTGATGTTTCGGCTCCACCCTTCTTTGGGATAGCAACAATGAAGGTGGTGTTTAAGCTTTTTTCAAATCTTCCTTTAGTGTGAAATTCCTTAAAAGTCACTATGAAATCTTTCTTTAAGAATCATCAACATTTCTAAATAAAGGAGGTGGTGAACCTGTTTGGGCCAGGAAGTTTATCCCCATTCAGCGATGAGATGACTCTCCATATATCGCATTCTGAGAAGGGTCTTTCGAGATCTTCCTTTTGATGGCTTAGGAAAGAAGCAATCCCATCCTTCTTTAATCTAGGCCTTTATCCATAGGGCTCTTGAAGGAGGTCATGAAAATATTTTTTGATCTCGAAATTTATTTCTTCTTGGTTTGTGTATACCTTGTTTTGGGTAACCAGCCTTGTGATGAAATTCCTCTCCCTGTGTAACGAAGCCATTCAGCGGAAAAAGTTAGTATTTTTATCTCTAGATTTCAACCATATTTCTCTTGACTTAATTCTCCATGACGCTTCCTCTTGATCTAGCAATTGGAGTAGCTTTATGTTTTCTTCCTCTCTCTTAGCTTTGTCTACTTCGCTGAGCTGGCCTTGCTTTGGCTTTCTGTTCCAATAATCCACCTCTAATAGACCTTCCTCCACCTTTCCATATATACAAAGAACACACATTGAAGCAAAAGGACATCCTTTTCTTTGCAAATTGTCACAAGTGAGTATCTTGTTTTTTTAATGCTAACCAAAGAAATATAGAGCATTTTGTAGGGATGAGCTTATTCCAAATTAGTGTATGTCGAACCTTAATCCTCTTCCCAAAATTGTTATAAACTAACCACTTATATAATCTTTTGACAATAAATGAACCTTTCTTGTTTAACAACGTAACCAACAACAAAAATCATCATCTAAGCATCACTTCTAATTGTTATAAATCTTTTGCATTAAATTCATGACACATTCTGATTCAAAGCCTTTGAGCTATCTGTTAAATTTCAAATTCCAAAAATTTTAGGCATTTTGGTATGATTGAAGGCTGTAAAACTTATTATTTTGTTGAGAGGACAACACAAAGAGGTTGGGAAACAGATGCTTCAAGTTGTATTTCCAATCCATCGATCCAACCAGAAATGAGTACAATAGCCATTACTAATTTTGATTTTAGCATGTTCCTAAAAGATTATGTTGGATTTGAGTATGCCCTTCCATAAACTCCATCCTTGTGTAATTTTGCCTATATATCTTGGTTTCTCGTGTCATGGTTCCTTATTGTAGCCAAATTTAATGCAACTCGATGTTCTCCATACACTCTTTGTTTCTTTACAATATCTCCAATTCCATTTTTCCAGAAGAGCCATATTCATGTACCTTAAATTTTTTATATTGAAGTCACCATCAATGATTAAAGGACACAGGTTGCTCCAACTGATAAGGAAATGAATAATTAAATGTCATTAAGTTCTCTCTCCAAAGAAAGTTCCTTTGTACCCTTTCAATTTTGTCATGTACTGTGGCTGGGATGGGTAGAATAAATGATATTGGTAAATTAGCAAGAGCAACCTTTTTGAGTGTAAGTATCCCCCCCCCCTCGATAAGAAATTGGCCTTCTAACTCACTAATTCCAACTCCATTTTTTCGATCATTGGATCCCAAATCATGGATGAGCCAACTTTGGCACCCAATGGGAGGCCGAGGTAAGTAGAACAGAAAGTGTTGGCCTCACAAGGTTTAGAATCTTTTTTTGATGATAGCAAAGCAAATGAACTTAACATATTTGGTTAAGTGAAGTTTTAGGACTCAAGAGTATTGATAAAAAACTAAGGTCAAGTGCTTGAAAAGTCTATTGAAAGCCTGTACTTTTAGTCAGAAGAACTTGATGAAGTATGTACTTAAATCAATGAGTTATGAAGGTAGTCAAAGAAAATACATGAAAATATTGAAATCAAAGCAAATACATGAAGATACTGAGAGCAAAGCAAATACATAAAGATTTAGTGCTTAGAAAGTTATAGTCTTTTAAGAAGTCTCATGTAAGTACTTCAAACCATTTCAATATAAATGAATGAAACTCTTAGGTTTTATTATTGACTTAGAGACCAAGTTTTGAAAACTCTGGAAAATATTTTCAAAAGTATCAAAGAAATATGGCAAGTATAAAAGCAAACAAAAGTTTTTGGAAACAAAAATGTAAAAGCATGTGTTATTGCACGCCTAGCTGACTGACATGTTTTGGTCAGCTGACTAAACTTTTTATGCTAAAACAATTTGGGAAACAAAATAGGACCAGTTGACAAAACCCGTGAGTCCAGCCTACTAAACCCATTCTAACTTTGAAATTTTATAGGTTTTTAAAAGCTCAGCCGACTGACCCCGATAGTCCAGTCGACTGATGTTCGTAAAATTCAAATTTAAACAGCGAAGAAAAGTTTCTAAATTAGATTGCTTGGTCCTCAAACTTTATAAAAACTTGGGAAACACTCTAAGTAACTTGAGAAATACGAAAATTAAGCTTTTTCCATCTATAAATACATGTTATAACAAAGGATCATAGACACCAATACATACCAATCAAGCATTGAAGCAAAATACTTTCTACTCTTCAAAAGCTCTCTTGCATAAACTCTTGCTAAAGTTTTGTATTGAGAATTTGCGGAGCAAAGCTTACGGTTCTTTTTGTTTCTTCTAAGTTTTCTCATTCTAAGAAAGAATCCCGGTGATAAATTTCTAAGCTTTAATTCTTTCTATAATGAATTTGATTGAAGTATATTTGTTTTAAATTGTACTAATATTCTTTTACTGAGAGAGTATTCTTGTACAAAAGAATTGCTCTTGTTCTTCTTGTTGTTTTTTATGGTTCAGGATTGTTGAATCATTGGATTACTGAGCGTGGGGTATTGCTTGGAGAGGAGAGCTATATCCTACTTAAAGGAGTGTGTAAACGGTTTGCTCCAGAGGACATAGGAGGGTATAGCTGAAACTCGTAAAATCTCGGTGTCTTCCTCTTCCCTTAATCGTTTTAATTTTCTACATATATAAATTGTGTGGATGCTTACTTAATTTCTGAAAATTAAATAATCATTGGGAATTACGGAAACCTTGATTAAAGAAAGTACGTTGATTGCATAAATCTTGATTGAAGGAAGAACGTTGGTAAATTTCAGAAGTTCATTAAACTTACTTAAACTCAAGTACTTGTTTGAAATCAAAGTTTGAATTTTGGAAGCATTGTTGAGATTTCTATTTCATTTCATATTGTGAAATCAAGCTTAACTTGTTGATTGGATTCACATATATTAAAAAGGATTGTTGGTTGGACTTGTTAGGTTGCAAATCAATATCATTATAATTGTGTGATTTCTGAATATTAATTTGTTGGCTTAACTCTTAACTAAAGGAACTCGTAAAACAAAGAGGTTTCAAAGAAAATTCTAAAAACCCAATTCACCCCTCCTCTTGGGAATACACCTTACCCTCTCAATTGGCATCAGAGCGGGGTTATAGCAAATATTAAATTTGACGCTATATAAAGATCTCTATGGCACACCTAGGTGTATCTCCCTTTGCTGAGGGTCAATCCTTATATAGACCTCCTATATTTTGTGGTGAAAACTACACCTTTTGGAAACAAAGAATGAGAATTTATCTACAAACTATGGATTGAAAAGCATGGAAAGTTGTCACACATGGTGATCTTATCATAACTAAAATTGTGGATGGTAAAGAAATATCTAAATAAGAAAAAGAGATGACCGACAATGACCACAAGATGTTGCAAGCAAATTCAAGTGCTATGAATGCTTTATATTGTGCTCTTGTCATAAATGAATTCAATAGGATTATGGCATGTAAATCAGCTAAAGAAATCTAGGAAAAACTTGAAGTATCCTATGAAGGTACTATTGATGTAAGAGATAATAGAATCGATATGCTCACTAGCGAGTATGAAGCGTTTAGGATGAACCCAGATAAAACTATTACTAGTATGTACACTAGGTTCACCCATATAATAAACTCCCTCAATGCCTTAGGGAAAAACTACTCTACATATGAAATGATCCGAAAAATCCTTAGAGGACTTCCACCGATTTGGGAACCTAAGACCATTACAATAACTGAAGGAAGAAACTTGAAGAATACATTCCAAGATGAATTAATTGGATCCCTATTTAGTAAATGAAAGAACTAGAGGAAAATCTAAAGCCAAGGAATCCAATGCATTTAAAGCTTCGAATGAAAGTTCTAGCGATGAAGATGAAGAGACAATGGATGTAAATGATGTAGCCCTCATAAACAAGAGACTTGCAAAAATCCTTAGAAAGAAGAATAAATTCACTAGAAAATTTCGGGATTCAAAGTCAGATCAAGGAGAAACCAATAAAAAGGAAATAAGGAATGAACCTCCTACATGCTATAATTTCAAGAAAGTGGGTCACATAAAACCAGATTGTCCACAACTTATGAAGGATTCCAAGCAGAAAAATAAAAAGGCAATGAAAGCCACTACATGGGACAATATAAGTTCTATTAGCTCAGAATGTAAATCAAGTAACAAAGAGATTGCAAATGGTTGTCTTATGACATGGGACGATGTTGAAGTACAAAGCTCCTTATCCAAATCATTTAATGATTTTCGTGATGATTCATCTGATGAATCCAGTGATGAGAGTAGACCTTCTTATGAAGAACTACAAAAAGAATTATTCAGAGTTCATAAGATTCTAGTTAAAGAATAAACGATATACTTCATTGAAAAATAAGAATGAAGTTATAATGAAAGAATTAAAATAAAAAAATCTTGCTGAAAGAGAAATGGATTAAAAAATCAAGAGATTGGAAAGTAAGAATGAAAAAGTAATGAAAGAACTAGAAGATTTAAGATCTCAAACTTCTATTAAAAAAGAAAAAGACCTAGTCATTAGTGAATTTGAAAGCAAAATAAATCAGATGACTAAAGAGCTAGTAAGGATGCAAGCAAACTGCAAAGGAATAAAAGATTCAGAAATGTTTTGCCTTGAAAGTAAAATTGAGGATCAAAATAAAACAATTTACAACTTCACTAAAGGAAATGAGAACTTTGATAAAATGATTGGATCACAAAGAATCTCTTTGGATAAAGAAGGTATAGGATTCAATGGACTAGAGAATACAAGAAAAAACAACCTCTACATAGAGTACATTGTAAGAGTCTCTAAAGACTATGTTAGTACCTCCTCAAATGCTTACACACATACCATGTGTTTTCTATGTAAGGAGAAATGACACATTAAGTTTGAATGTCTATTAAATAGAAAGGCTGTGAAAACTAAATAAGTTTGAAAAGTGAAAGAAATATCTCTTGTTAAACCATCCAAACCCAAGAAAGTATGGATACCAAGATGAAAGCCTAGTTCACAAACCAAGGACTCCATAGAATAGTCATTCCCTTTTTAGGAATTAAGAAAACTAAATCTATACTAAAATGAAAAGGGATGCCTCCATAGCCTATATGATTTAAGGTAGTTAATTCAAAGAGATTTAGTGATAACTATAAGTGTGCTCTAATAATAGACAATGTTTAACTCATAAAATATTAATAGATATGAAACATTGAAGATCTAATGCATAAACTAAAAGTCTATATTGATTGTGCCTATCATGGTAAATAACTCACTATATTAGCTATAGATAAAGAGATGAAATAGCATAACCTTAGTTGAATTGTTAAAGAAAGGTTATAAATACTTAAGGTTAAAATTAGCACGTCATATATTACTCTTTGCACATACTTGAGATTTAGAAGATTTAAATTAGAATAGCGTTCCCAAGAGTGGGGTGAATTGGATTAATTAAAAATTTAATCTCTTTTCAACTTTTTACTTGTTTTTAATGCAACAATAAGAAAGTAAATCAATCAACTTATGATCACAACAAAATCACACCACAAAGTACTGAAAAATTAAAAACACAATCCAACCAATCAAAATATGAAAATCAATCAATCATTCAAGAATTTTATGCTTTTTGGTAGCGGCCCTGTAGTTATTTGCAAACCTTGCTTTGGATGGAATTTTAATGCATTTCTCTTGAGCAAGATTTCTGCAAATTAACCAACGTACTCCCTTGTGGGTTTCAACAAACAGTTAATTAAAACGTGCTTTCTAAAATCAAGAGTCTTCTTTGAATTTTGATTTTAAGCCCTATAACTTGCACTTATCATACACAAGAATATATGGTGCAGAAAATAAAAAGAGTAGGGATGAGAAGAACATTGAGATTTATGAGGTTTGGCTTATTCCTAGCTTACATCCTCGCCTTTGGTCAATTCCATCACAGGATTCCACTAAGTATGCTCCTTTCCAGGCGGAGCAAGCCTTTTATAATATTCCCTCTTTTTCCTCTCCAAGTAATCAACCCCCGCTTGGTACAACGATCCAAATTAGCTTTGAACCGTCAATAATACAACGAGAAGGCTACAATAATCTGAGTACAAATAAACTCTCAAAACAGAGTAGAGTTGTACACGTTAGAGCACAAAATATACTTCAATCAAATAATAATAAAGTATAAAGCTCAAGTATAGAAATCACCAAAGGTTCGTTAAGTAATTGAGAAAACTCAGTGTAAGAACCATAATTTGATGATTCAGCAGTGATTTCAAAAGTTATCTCCCAAATGGAGTGTGAGCAATAAAGAGCTTTGAGAGAGATTGTAAGCTTGAATGCAAGAGTGTTGTGTGATTACTTGATAATTAAATTCTTAGGATTAAAGGATTATTTATAGGTATTTTAGGATTAGTTTCCTTGTTCCTCAAGTAATTTGGAGTGTCCACCAAGTTTTTATAAGGTTCATAATTGAAAAACCAAATTTTCCCGGTGGAGTTTTAAAAAATCAAATCCCGTGGAGTTAGTCGGCTAGACAGGCGACTGAGTAGTATATTTCCACAGGTTCAGTCGGCTGGACAGGCGGCTGACACCATTCTGTCTGCCAGAAATTAACCTAAATAATTGTCAGTCGGCTGGCTCGACACTATTCAAAATGGGTTAGTCGGCTAGGCACTGTTAGTCGGCTGAGTGATTTCAATTCATTGTGTCAGTCAGCTGACCAGTTAACTTAGCTGTTGATTTTCTGTCAGTCGGCTGAGTAAACCCAGTGTATTTCTGGTCAGTCAGCTGACTAGTCCTCTTTCTGGTTTTTTATTTTTGGTTTTCAAATTTAGTTTTTCTCTCTTGCTTTGTTCTTTCATGAAACATTTTTCGAGATTTTAATATAGGTCTCTAAGTCCATATATTTCCACTAAAGAGCTTCATATTTCTAAATTATATTTGATTTGAAGACAAACAACTTTACTGAATATGACTTTTAAGTACTAAATCTTCAAGTCTCTTGACGTTCATCTTGATTTCGAGTCCCTCTAGGTTTTTAAGCTTTTTCATTTGTCTTTTAATGCTTAAATACTCTGAGAAGCTTTCACTTGATTTGGTTTTAATTTCTAGCTTGCTTCCATGACAAATATGAGTGTAGAGTTATGTAATCCTAAAATAAAGTCACTTAACAACACATGTTAAAAACATCTTCATTTGTTATCATCAAAACAAGATTAAAAAGCCTAATTAGGCCAACAATCTCTCCCTTTTTGATGATGACAAACGAGGAACAAAGATGAGGATAAAACAAACTCCCCCTTACTATAAGCATTCTTTAACATGTGACATCAAATATGCATGGCATGTGGAAATGTTCTATATGCTCAAAGTCATAAATATTCCATATTCTATACACACATTGTAATGACCTGCTTATCTTATCATATAATAAAACATATTTAATAATAAGATCAACCCGAACCCATAGGTAATGGGGATACATCTGATATTCGCAACGAAAACCTAAGCAGCAGTAAATATAAATCACATTCTCCAAACCATAAAATATATAATACTAGAGTTAACTATAAACCATTACGTTTTTGTATTTATATACAATCTCCAAAATATCCAAAAATACCAAAAAGTATTCCTAGGATCTTATAACAAAATCTGTTGATCCTAGTTCAATACTTACCCTCCTAGCAGGGTAACACCAACCTAACTCAACGGCGGCCTCGATCCGTCAATCTTTCTAGGTTTCCTGAAAATTATTTAAGTTTGGGGGTGAGACACTTCTTAGTAAGCAAAAATAAAGTAAATACAACTGTGTGGTAACATGAATATTTGGTGCTATAATACATATACAACACATTTCATATACCAAAAAACATTCATTATAACATAATTAAATAAGCATATACTTTCGTAATTTCTAATAAATCATACTATACATGAAAATTTTGATATAACTGGTAATAATGTAATTTACCCAGGATGTATAGCTAACTAGTGTCATGTATTACCCCCCATGACGGGTTGTACAGCCCAAAGACAGGACCTGACAATGGTTGGCCGACTACTGCCAAGTCAAAAATGTTTGTAAGTACGATGGGCCCGCCACACCCTGGTCCGAACTGCCAGGTGGACGTCTACAAATCTACACTGAAAGCCACATCGACTATTCATCTCCCACCCCCTCTACAAGCAGGGGCGGTTAGCACAAGTCTGAACATAATAATCTGATCTGTATAGTTACGGTACCGTGCTCATGTAACTGAACTGAACTATTATCCGGGTTCTGATAACATATAATACATGATAATATACTTATTTAACATAAGTAGATTAAAAGCATTTTATGAAATAACATACATACATAAATATATACACACGACCTTTGGTTGAAATCATACATAATACACGGCCTTACGCCGGCTATCAATCACAACCTTGCGCTGAACATTTTATATATATCATTCTGCATAAATAATTCATTTATCATGTATTTTGAAAGCATAATGTACTGCATTATTTCATAATTTCAAAAAACATACTTTACTTGTAAAATTGCCATAACATAATACTTTTCACATAAAATAATATTCATGCCACACAATACTGATTAAAACCATACATTTCATTCTGAAATTATATTTCCTGTATAACAGTAGTATTTTCCTAAATATACATTTCCTCAATCATATTTAAATATAATACATATTTTTTGAACATAAATCTACTATTAATTTAATAATAGTTTTCATGGAAAAATAATTACTTTAGTTTATTCCCTTACTTGATTTTTGAAAAGAAACCTCCTCAAATTTACTAGTCCTGCACTCGCAGGGTTCCCCATTCAACACCCTGAAAATGACAATTTTTAGAACCAAACTTCAGTATTTTCCCATGAATAACATTTCCTATAACTATGAGAAGACCAAATTATAAATAAATAGCCTTACCTTGATTCAGGGATGAATTTCAAACTAAGCCCACTGACGATCCACTCCAGCAGATATGTAGAGAACTTCCCCATGAGTGTCGTGGTGGCTTCAAATCGTTGAACCGGCATACATCTGGCCCAGAAACTTAGATAGAAGGGAGGGAAAATGAAGAGGAGAGAGAGAGAGTGGGTTTTGGGCTGAATTTTCTGCGTAAAATCTAAGTTTAGAACTATTTATACACTGACCTTCATTTACGAGCCACATCACCTCGTCGACGAGGTCAAGAAGGAAACTCATTGATGAACTTCCCCCCTTGTCGACGAAGTTCAGAGTCGCCCAAAACATCCTCTCGGTATCTTCTCGTCGACGAAGTCCGCTGCCACCCTCTTTTACAATTTCCATTTCCCTTTCTCTTCATTATTTAAATGTCATTATTCTTCGGGTCATTACACACATCATCATAAATATTCCATATTCCATACACAGTATAACACTTCCATCTAACACTTTCATCTTTGCTTTTCACAACCTCTCCCCTTTGGACATCAATAAAAAATAAGGGGAAAGAGAACAAGCAAAGCTACCAAACTAAGTGTTTTATCATATAATGAGCCAAAATATAATAAAAAAGTTACAAATGTCAGATTTTTAAGAAACACATTAGTTTTCATCATCAAAATGATGTTCTTCTTCAGCATCATTTCCTTCTTCTTCTCTTGATTCATCATCTTCACCTTCTTCAGAACCATGCTCCTCTTTTGTATCTTCTTTATCATCATTATCACCATTTTTGGAGTCCTCTTCATCACTTCCATCATCACTAGCAGGAGTGGAACTAATAGATAGGATCAATGGGATGAAAGGAACTGGCTAAGTGTTTCTCGATGCGACCCAAACGGTCGTCAAGGGAGGAATAATTTTCTTGAAGAACTGAGAAGTTGGTTTGAAGGGATTGGAGCCCTGTTTGCATGTTTTGGCTGAAGTTGGTGAATTGCTAGTAAAATGGATTAAACCATACAGGAGGACCGGTAATAGGAGGTTGATGTACTTAACCTCCGCTTCCCTTAAGAATCCATCCATCATCATACTTTTCATGCCCCATTAATTTAATAGTTGTAGAATTAAAAATATCACAATGGGTGCGTTTTACAAAGAGATCAGAAGAGGAGGATATTTTAAGTTTTGCAAAAAGCATATTTAGGATGCCTTCATAAGGAAGGGTAACTCGCTGTGTCTCTATACGTGATAGCATCCATTTAAGCATGAGGCTTGGTAAGTCTATTTTCTTGCCTTGAGCAAGCACTAGAGGACAAAGCAATCGACATAAGATATATATGCATGGGATCCAGCTTGAGGGATGATATTATATGTAATGATTTTTTGCAAAATTTGAGCTTGAAGATTGAAATGTTTATATAGTGAAGGATTATCAAAAGAAACGAGCTCTTGGTATAATATCAAAGGAAGAAATTCTTCCGAAGTGAAGTCTTGTTCAAGAATCCAAGACGTACCAAAAGTAGGACATTCAAAATATCCATTGGTAATTTTAAAAATTTTGGCAAAGGATTCGGGAGCAAGAGAGATAGATTTTCTCATCACTTTGATCGAAAGCCCATGTTCTTTCTCTAACAAGATTGGCGTAGAAAATTTTGACAAGGTTTGGGAAGTGTCCCTTAACTTGATAGAGAACAAAATTTTTCCATCCTAGGGCTTCAAATAAAGAAATAATATGCGGGAAATCATATGTGAAAAAGGAAGTATCAAGGACTTTACCTCGGATTGGTTCCGTTATACTTAGATGATTGTGATAGAAACTTTTGGCGTGTGGGGCTACAAGTCACTGCTCAATGGACAGATCTTCAATGGGTTGAGAAGAGGTAGACGGTTTCTTACTTCCTACAGATTTGATCCTAGATATTGTGTAGCTTTTTTATGGAAAAATTAAGGTGGTAGTAATGGATTTTGGAAATGGAAGATAGGATTTTGGTGATTTTTGGAGGAGAAGGAACTGAGAAATGGAAGAGGATGAAAGCAAGGAAGAGTAGAAACCTTTGGTTAGTTGGCTGACAACTTGAATGACTCGTGTTTTCATAAACGACGTTAGGATTTTTTCGTTAGTTAGTCGGCTGACTGCTCTCTATTTTAGAAACCACAGCTGAGTCAGTCGACTGGGTCTTGAGTCAGGCAATTGACTGCAATACTTCTTCTTATTTATTTGTTCAGTCAGTCAGCTGGGCTTGTAGTCAGTCGGCCGACTGTTCAATATTTCTTAATTTTGATTTTTTAATCAATTTATCTAATGTGGAATAGCCCAAGCTCTCTTTTAATGTTTATAAATCTATCTTCTAAGAGAGGTTTAGTGAAGATATCAGCCCATTGATCATTTGTATTAATAAATTTGAGAGTTATGTCTTCTTTTTGAACATGATCTCTTAGAAAATGATGTCTTATGCAAATATTCTTGGTTCTTGAGTGTGAAAATGAGATTTTTAGATATGTTTATCACACTTGTGTTGTCACACTTAATTGGTATTATTTGATAGTTTAGGTTGAAGTCTTTTAATTGTTGTTTCATGTATAGCATTTGCGCACAACAACTCCCGACCGCTACATATTCATCCTCGGCGGTTGATAAGGCCACGGAGTTTTATTTCTTTGAGAACCAAGATACTAAGGATCGTACAAAGAAGTGATATGTGCCACTTGTACTCTTTTTTTTTTATCAATTTTACATCCCGCATAATCAATATCTGAATAGCTTATCATTTCAAAATCAGTGTCCTTTGGATACCACAAGCCTAGATCAAAGGTTCCTATCAAGTATTTTGTGTCTACTTGTTTTCCTTTTTCATCTCTATCAAGGCTTGTTGAGGTACTCATAGGGGTTCCTATGGGTTTACTTTGATGATAGCAAAGTAAAGTTATTTAATGAATTTTCAAATGATATGATTATAGGAAAAGATGATTTGCTCAAATTACATATACCTTGACATGAAAAGCCTACAAGGATCAAGGAACAAGGAAAGTCACATATGCATACCAAAGATCCACAATGAAAGCTTATAGAAGTTTGAAAGATTGAAGAACAAGCATTGAAAGGACTCGAAGCAAATGTCAAATCAGCTTAGGACAAAGTTTTTGTAAGTACTTCTAAGTATATTCAAATATGAAGTTTTCATTTTGAAGCTCATTAGACAAAGAGACTTAGAGACCTTAGTATAAAACTTGGAATAAGTTTTTCAAAGTTAAATAAGTTCATATTCCAAGATTATTTGAGTAAAGAAGAGAGAACTCAAAAACATGTTGAAATAAGGAAAATCCAATTGACAGATGACTGGAAAATTAAGAGTATTTTAATTGAAGTTAGAAACCTGACAGACGACTGCCAGTGCAAATTGAGACGCTTGTGTGTGTTCAGCCAGACACCTATCACCCTTCTGTGTTTGTTTTTAAAATCAAATTGTTCTGGTGACAGACGACTGCCACCCTACTGAGTTGTTTCAAAACTAAATCATTTTGGTGATAGACGACTGCCAATCTGGGGACAGACGACTACCACCTCTCTGCCTATAAATTTTATAGTTATAATATATGGACAGAGACAATTGCCAGGACTTCACAGTCATCTGTCTCGCGGCAGTTTTCAAATTTCCAACGGATATATTTTTTGAAATTCAAATTATTTGAAGCTTAAATAAATTTAAAACTTGGAAACTACTCTAAGTGAACTTGGGAAACAAGCAAGAAGTCTTTTTACCTCTATAAATACCCTCAAGGACCACTGTTTTAGACACCAAGAAATCAATTCGACTCTCATACTCTCTCAAAGCCTATTGAAGTTCTGAAAGTGTGCTATTGCTCTCATCACTCACAAAATTCTCTGACAAATTTGTTGAGTTTCTCACTAAGTTTGTGCATTAAGTTGTTGATTCTTTCATCCATTGAAAGATACATACGGTGATAAGTTTCTAAGAGCTTCATTATGAAATTCATGTTCTGAATTTATTGAAGTACATAGTGTTTCAATTTGTACTAATCAGCTCTTTGAGGAGCAAGTTCTTGTACGCCTTGTTTTATGTCTTTGTAATAGGTTAATTGACGGTTCGAGTACTGAATCGTTGGACCAAATAAGGGGATATTGTTTGGAAAAGGCAGACAGAGCCTTACCCAAGGAGTGTTTGTAACTGGTATTATTCCGCCTGGTAAAGGAACGGTAATAGTGAATCCTTTGGTGGTTTTGCCAAGGGCGAGGATGTAAGCTATGTTGAAGTCGAACCTCATAAAAATCCTGTTTTCTTATTTCTCTAATCTACTCTTTATCTTTCAGCAAAAGATATAATTTGTGTGGTTGCTTTAAAATTAAATTCTGAATGTTTGGTTGTTAAATAGATCGGAAGGTAATTTGTTTTGGATTGATCAACATTGATTGCGGAAATCGAAAGGAATTACGTTGGTTGATCATCCTTGACTTATTAATCTGAAAGTTTATTTAAAAGTTAAACAATAATAAGAAGAATAATTGTGATACAGGGCTTATAACAAGTTAAACAAGTTCTCATATTCATACAAGGCTATTGTTATAAAGGTTGAGTGATTGATCTTATTGTTTTAATTGTGATTGTGTTTATGTTTTGATTACTGTTATAACTCAAAAGAACTAAGACTAAGTGGAATAAATTTTTTTTAAAACCAATTCACCCCCTCTCTTGGGAAGCTATTCCAATTTCATGATCCATATCAAACTTTTTAAGCATATCTTTAATATATTTAGTTTGATTTATGAATGTTCCATTTTTGCCTTGTTTGATTTGTAACCCTAGGAAATAATTAAACTCCCCCATCATACTCATTTCAAACTCTTTTTGCATACATGTGGCAAAATTTTTACATAGTTCTTCATTTGTAGCACCGAATATGATATCATCCACATATATTTGAACAATTAACATTTCTTTTTTTTTAGTCTTAATGAATAGAGTGTTGTCTACCATTCCTCTTGAAAAGTCATTTTTGAGTAAGAATTTACTTAGTCTCTTATACCAAGCTCTAGGAGCTTGTTTTAATCCATATAAAGCTTTGGTTAATCTAAATAAGTGATTAGGATGTTTTAGATCTTCAAAACCTGGTAGTTGTTTGACATAAACCTCTTCATTTATATACCCATTTAAGAACACACTTTTTACATCCATTTGATATAGTTTGAATTCCTTATGGGCTGCATAGGCTAGGAGCATTCTAATTTCTTCCATTCTTGCTATAGGGGCAAAGGTTTCATCATAGTCAATGCCTTCTTCTTGATTGTATCCTTGAACTACTAGCCTAGCCTTGTTTCTAACAACTACCTATTTTCATCTTTCTTGTTTCTAAAGACCCATTTTTTTCCTATGATTGAATGTTCTTGGGGTTTAGGTACTAATTTCCATACTTGACTTCTTTCAAACTAATTTAGTTCTTCTTGCATAACCATAACCCAAGAATCGTCATTTAAGGCTTCTTCAATAATCTTGGGTTCATCTTGAGACAAAAATGCATAATGGTTGCATATGTTTTTCAATGATGCTCTAGTGGTTACTCCTTTTGATGGTTCTCCAAGAATTTGATCTTTTGGATGACTTTTAACACATTTCCATTCTTTTTGGTAGTTATTGGTTTTCTATAGGGTTTTCATTTGAAGTTTCATCATTGTTATTCTCTTTTATTTCAAGATTTTCTTCATTTGGTGAGATATCTTCTCTTTCATCATTCTTATGTTCTTTATTTGATTCGTCAAAAGTTATATGCATAGATTCAACGATAGTAAGTGTTCTTTTATTATAAACCCTATAGGCTTTACTATTTGTGAAATATCCTACGAAAATGACTTCATCTGATTTTACATCAAATTTACCTAAATCATATTTATTATTGCGAACAAAGCATTTACATCCAAATTCATGGAAGTAAGCTGTTAAGCCTTTTCTATTTTGATGCTAACAAACAAGTGAAACTTAACATATTTGGTTGAGGGATGAAATTTCAGATCTCACATATGTGAAAGCAAGGTCAAGTATTCACAAGGATCAATTGAAGCTTATATTCCAAAGGAACATGATCATATGAAGCTTAAAGAATACTTAAAGGCATGGATGATATATTAAAGTTTTGATGACTATGAGAGGATGAACTTGATATTAAAGCTTGAAGAAAAGGCCAAGACAAAGCATGAAGACTTAAGTGTTTAAAAAAGTCAAAAAATCTAAGAAGTCTTTATGTAAGTACTTCATTCGATTTCAATATGGATACAAGAAGCTCTTAGGATAATTACTTGGACCTAGATACCTTTTAAAATACTTGGGAAATATTTTTATAAGGTCAAAAGATATTTCAAAAATGTTAAAATTGTTTTTGGAATGAAAAGCACTAAAATGGGTTTTTTTCCAAATTTTGTAAATTTTTCTACATCCACATTGATGAGCATTTTTATCTATCAAAAACTCTTTATTTTAAAAAGTGTTCAACGTGAAAGTTATAGGATTTTATCTTACCTTTCTTTTGACACCAAGAAAGTCAAAATTAAAGTTATATATAAAATGTTACGACCAAAATACTAAAATGGGGTCGAAGCTGTCAACACCTCAGCAAATTGTCTGGTTAGGCAATTGACCAAAATAACCCGTGTTCAGTCTGCCGACTGACTAGTTAACAAAATTAATTTTTGGAAGAAAGAAAGCTCTCAGTCGCCTATCCAGCTAGCTGACCTTGTATAAATACCCACCCAGTTGCCTAATCAGCCAATTGACCCTACGAAAATTTAAATTTTGAACTTTAATGGGAAATTTCTAACAATTAGTTTTTTAAATCTAAAAGTTATGAAAACTTGGGGGAGACTCCAAGCAACTTGGGAGATAAGGAAACTCACTCTATAAATACATGGTTTTGCAAATGAAATTACACCAGGCAATTGAAAATCAATTCTCAAAGCTGAAACTCTCATACTCTTAAAAGCTCTTATGCTCATATCTTTGCACATCTAAATTGCTGAGATTTTTTGGAAGCAATTGATTAATCCTTCTCTGTATTTCTGAATTGTTGATTCTCATTTAGAAGGAAAACTTGCTGAAATCTCTTTTGAGCTTCAATTGTATTTCATATTGATATTTTGAATTGAAGTATATTAGTTTTCAATTGTACTAATCAGCTCTATCTGAGAGCACTCTTTGTACACATCTATTTATTGTATCTCTTGTAGATTGTGATGATTTTAGGATTGTTGGATCGTTGGGTAAGCGAGGGGATATTGCTTAGAGAGGTGCTGCTCTAGCCTATTTGAAGGAGTGATCGAGTGAGCGGATATCACTTGGAGAGGCAGGCTCTAGCCTATTGAAGAAGTGTGTAAACGATGTTGTTCTACCCGACAAAGGAACTGGTTTAGTGAATCCTTTGGTGGTTTGCCAAAGGCAAGGACGTAGGCCGAGTATAAGTTGAATCTCGTAAAAATTGTGGTCTCACTCTCTCTTTCCCTTACTCTTTTTACTTACAACATTTATGAACTACGTGGATGTTTTAAATTCCTTAATCATAAATACTACATGGATTTGATATTAAGTAAACTTAAGCTTAATTTGTTTTTGGGATTCTGGAAATCGAAAGGGAGTACGCTGGTTGATCCATTCTTTGCGGAAACCGTAAGGGAGTACGTTGATTGGTGAAACACTCAAAGGCTCTTTAAACTGAAATTTTATTTAACGTCTAAGCTTTTGGAAAGAGTATTGGATTTTATATTGCACCTCATTTTAAGAAAGCAAATTTATTAACTATAGGGCTGCAAACAAACACAAGCTGAATCTTCTGTCTTAGTTTGAATATTGTGGATGATTGGAAAATTGATTGGTTGATCGATTGGTTAAGTACTTTGTTAGTTGTGGATTGAATTTTTTTTAAGTATTTATTATTTGAATAAATCAACAAGAAGTAAAGAATTCATTAAAAGAAGAAAAAGAAGTTAAGGATTTTTGAAAAGAATTAAAAGAAAATTTTCAAATCCAATTCACCCCCCTCTTGGGACTACACCTTAGTTTTCAATTGGCATCAGAGCGGGTTTATAACAAAGCCTAACAATAAGTTATAGAAAGATCTAATGGCACACATAAGAGTAGTTCCCTTCGGAGAGGGTCAATCCTCAACCCGACCACCAATCTTTTGTGGACATAACTATACCTTTTGGAAAAAAAAACGAATGCAAATCTATCTTCAACATATGGATTGGAAAGATTGGGAAGTTGTCATGGATGGAGATCTAATTCCTACAAAAATAGTGGATGGAAAACAAATTCCTAAAGAGAAAAAGGATATGACCGATATAGATTACAAAATGCTACAAATAAATTCAAGTGCCATAAATGCCTTGTATTGTGCCCTAGACACTAATGAATTTAATAGAGTAATGACTTGCAAATCGGCCAAGGAAATATGGGACAAGCTAGAAGTAACTTACGAAGGCACTACAAACGTTAGGGATAATAAGATTGATATGCTTACAAGCGAATATGAAGCTTTTAAGATGAACCCAGATGAATCTATAACTAGCATTTACACTAGGTTCATTCACATAATAAATTTCCTAAATACCTTAGGAAAAACCTACACTACCCATGAGATGATAAGAAAAATTCTTAGAGGGCTACCACCTATTGGGAACCAAAGGCCACTGCAATAACAGAAGGTAGGAACCTTAAAACCACTTCTTTAGATGAACTAATAGGTTCTCTACTCACATATGAATTGTCAATGAATGAAAGGAATGGTAAAACCAAAGCTCAAGAATCTATAGTATTCAAAGCCTCAAAAGAAAACTCTAGTAGTGATCAGGATAAAGATGAAATAGATGGAGATGAATTAGCCTATATATCCAATAAACTAGCAAAAATCCTTAGGAGGAAGAACAAATTCAAAAGAAGAAACCAAAACTCCGAATCAGATGAAGAAGAAACTAATACAAAGAAATCAAAGAATAAAATCCCCACATGTTATAATTGCAAAAAGGATGGACACATAAAATTGGAATGTCCACTACTTAAGAAAAATTCTAAAAAGAAAAAGAAAAAGGCAATGAAAGCCAGTACTTGGGATAGTACAAGTAGTTCGAAATGTGAATCAAGTGACCAAGAGGTTGCTTACACTTGCTTTATGGCATGGGGCGATGAGGGAAGCTCCTCATCCAAATCGGTTAATGGTTATAGTAGTGATGAATCAAATGATGAGAGCATGCCATTTTATGAAGAACTTCAAAATGATTTATTCAAAGTACATAAGATGCTAATTAAAGTAACTAAACAAAACACATCATTGAAAAACAAGAATGATGGAATGATGAAAGAGCTAGAATCAATTAAGAATGCTGAAAATGATAAATATTCAAAACTCAAGAAAATAAAAAATAAGTATGAAGCTGCAATAAAAGAATTAAAGCTAAAAACCTTGCTGAAAAAGAAAAAGACTTAAAAATCAAGAAATTAAAAAGCAAGAATGAAAACATGATAGAAGATCTTCAATCCCTATCCCCCATGGAATATGAGAAAGACATATATATTTCTCAATTAGAGAATAAAATTAGAAAATTATCTCAAGAACTAGAGAAATCACAAAAGAAGGTTGATGACAAGAAAGAGATTGAGATAAATAATCTCAAAAATCAAATTGAAGATGAAGAAAAGATCATTTATAACTTCACTAAAGGAAAAGAAAACCTTGAAAAAATGATAGGCTCACAAAGGATGACCTTAAACAAAGAAAGCATTGGATTTAATGGAGTTGAAAATAAAAGGAAAAAGAATCTTTACATGGGTTATTTTTCAAAAGCATCCAAAGATTATGCTAACACATTTTCTAATGCCTACACCATATGCTATCAATGTAAGAAAAAGGGACATATGAAGTTTGAATGTCCATTTAAGAGGAAAGGTGTGGAAACAAAACAAGTTTGGAAAATTAAAGAAACATATCTTGTTAAACCATCCAAAACCAAAAAAATATGGGTATAAAAAATGAAATACTAAATTCTTCAACTTCAATTGATATTAAATTTATGGAAGATCATACAAATATATTGAATAAATTGAAATAGAGAATAAGGATAAATTTATTCAAGCTTATCTTATTGAAACTCATGAAAATTGTTGGCCTCAAATCGATGAATGAATCATACAAGGCATAAAATAGAAAGCATTAGGATACATGAAGTTTGGATGTTTAAATGAAACCAAAAGAAAAGAAAATTTGAAGCAAATAGAGCTTATTGATAAAGAAGAAAGCTTAACAGAAGAATTTTCAGCCGTCTGACCATACGATCAGCCGACTGACTGAACAAAACCTTTAAAGAGAAAGTATAGGTCAGCCGACTAGACAGAAGCTTAGCCGATTGACTGAAGGAAAAAAAAAATTTGAAATAAAATACTTGACCAACATAAGAAAAATCCAAGAAAAAGTATAGTACAAAGCACATGATATGATTTACTCCATGCTTATATGAATGCAATATAATACATGTGTACATTGGTATCTTGAAATTTTTAAAGACAATGAAAATATTCATAATTTATGACTCACTATATTTTGAAAATTTGAACAAAAAGTTATGAAGCCTGATTTAGAAATATCAATTTTGATATGAATTGATAAATTCTTGGCCATGTATGCTTATGATGGATCACATGGATAAATGGATAAATTTGAAACTAAATAATACAATATTCATGAGTTGTGCATAATGTGACATTAACATTGGTGTCTATAAAGTGTATTAGTATCCATGAATATATAAATTGGTATTTGAGAATGACAAGTATAATTATATCCATGAGTAAATTATGAAATTGATATGATATTGATATTTGATATCCATGAGCATATACATCAAATTTTTTTTCAATCAAAACCAAGAGCCAAAAAACCTACAGCAATACGAGCCGAGGCATATGAACGGATTGTGGATGCACAAAGGAGGATGAAGCAGCTAAGACTTTTGATCGACTAAATAGCTCATCATCGATCGAGTCGGGAAAAGGGAGTTTGAGGGTTTCAAAGCACCAAGATTTGAAACAAAAATAGGATCGCAACAATTAATCTTGGAAGCACCAAGAGCCGAAGAACCCGCAACAATCTTCAAATCCCCAAAACGGAGGAGTTTGAGGAATCCACGACCCAAGAAGCAAGCAAAACTATCTTCGATCGAGTTGGGGAAAGGGAGTCTGAGGGTTTCAAAGCACCAAGATTCGAAACTAAAATAGGATCGTAGCGATTACTCTTGGAAGAACATAGAGCCAAAGAACCTGCAGCAATCTTCAAATTGTCACGCCCCGAACCCGGTAATGGGACCTAGGGGTGAATTAGTAAACTAACATATCCCTGCATCATACAAATCATCAATGATACAATACCAAATGAGTGAGGGTCCAACCCCATGGGGTTCCTAAGCACCCTATATGCATTCATAAATACGACAAATAGGCAACGGAAAATATTCTTTCTATATATATTTCATACCATACCAGAGTCTATACAAAAAAAAGTCTAGGCTCTATAAAACAAAACATAAACCTGGGTGCCAACCATAACCCCAAAATGACAACCCGATAAAGTCTTAGCACTTACACTAGCGTTATCCGCAATACACCGACCACTACGCTTTAAACACAAGGACGCTAGTTTCGGTTACTCGAAGGACCTGAAAACATGTATGTACGATAGGGGTGAAACACTTCTCAGTAAGACAGATCCAAGTTATATCGGTGTGTGGTATATGAGTGTTATCATGACATAAAACATATACAGTTCAATGCAATTCTAGTATTTTCACAAAACAGTTCTAGTATAGTGCATCACACGCACACACACATGATCAAGTAACCTGGTGTCGTCACACCCTTCGGCCCGAAGCTGGCCTGCATTACACGGCATCCCTGGCACATGGCGTAGCCCCAGGCTCCCATGGCATCGTACCGGTACAACTGGTGGATCCACACCCTTCAGAGATCAGCCGGTAAGGCTCACGCCCTCGGATATAGAGCCGAACATTCTTTCACAACTTGGAACAATTTGGAACCCAATTCCTATTTCATTGCAGTAAAACATAACTTATGCATGTTCATATAACCAAACAATCCACACCCATTTGGTAATCTAAAATCATGATTTTCTAAAAATATCTAGTTTAAAAAAGTCAAGGCATGGCCATCCCTATAACATAATATATATATATATATATATATATATATATATCGCAATATATTCACGGTTTTCTAGCAAAACTAGAGATGTAGCCCAATGCCCCATTTTCCCCAAAACTGTAACATATAAAACCCATAATTTTACCTGTTAGATTTCCCCAAATAAGTAACCAAAACACACACAGGATCATGAACCACAGTTCTACCTAGTTCGATTTCAAAAATAACCAACATAAATAGAATCCCCTTACCTTTTCCCAAAAATCCAATCCCGAACTCTACGACTCCTAAACAACGAACCGAGTTCTCAAAACCTATAAAACACAGTACATAATATACTCACAATTCCATTCCCTACAAAACTACCAAACGAAAATGAAAACTGAGCCTTACCTCGATTTTGAGCCAAAACCTGAAAATGCTTGAAACGAAGATCCGTTCTGTAAATTTCGAAGAGAATCCTTCTCTGATCCTCGCAGTAACGTCGGATCGTTGATTCAGGCAATGTTCGGTGAAGAAATCTAGAGAAAGAGAGTGTCTTTCGAGTTCCTAGAGAGAGAGAGAGAGGTTATCTTGATTACTTAGCTTGGAAGAAATGGAACGGATATTTATAGCCCTTTGACTCGGCCAACCTCGTCGACGAAATGACATCTTCATTGACGAGTCAATGTAGACAGTTCGTCGGAGAAACAGTGGCCTCGTTGATGAGCCTGAGATTTCCAATTTCCCGAGACCTCTCAGCTTCTCCTCGTCGACGAGCTCCTAAAATTTGTCACCGAATAGAAAAGGGCCTTCGTCGACGAACTCTGGCTTCGTTGATGAAGCCTACTTAAATTACTACCTTGTCCTTTCCCTTATTTATTTATTTCGAATTTCACAGGTCGGGTTCTTACATCCTCCCCTCCTTACAAAAATTCACATATTCATTTATACAATTAAACACACACTCGACTCTAGAAAGGGTAGACGACTATTACAACAAAGCCCCGTCACAAAACATATATACCCTCACTTATGGCGGAGGAATATCGTGGTTACATACATAGACCGTCTCAGGAGTTCACAATAACACACACTCCCTAAGACTAACCACCTATTCCATACAAAGTAGGGTAATCCACATATACTCAGAATAACTGTGGATACTTCTGGCGTATCTTTGCTTCCAATTCCCAAGATGCTTCCGCAACCTCATGATTTTGCCATAACACCTTCACCAACGGTATGTCTTTGGTACGTAACTTCTGAACTTTACGATTTAGAATCCGAATGGGTACCTCCTCGTACGCTAAATTATCCCCAATTTCCAAGTCCTCGTAACTAATAACATGCGATGGATCCAGCATGTACCTCCTCAACATGGATACGTGAAACACATTGTGGATCCTCGAGAGTACTGGGGGTAGTGCAATATTGTAGGCTACTGGACCCACTCGATCAAGTACCTTGAATGGTCTGATATACCTCGGGCTCAGCTTGCCCTTCTTCCCAAATTGCATCATCCTTTTCATCGGAGCGATTCTCAGAAATATCTTACCCCCCATCTCAAACTCCAACTCACGACGGCGTACATCTGTGTAACTCTTCTGCCAAATCTGAGCCGATTTAATCTTATCCCGGATCAAACCCACCTTCTCAGACATTTGCTGCACGAGTTCAGGTCCTAACACTTGACGTTCACCAACCTCATCTGTCACGCCCCGAACCCACAGGTGGGTCCTTGGTGTGAACTTTAGCAACCTAACCTGTCTTTGTATCAATTTAAAACATACATGATATGATACAAAAGAGGATCCGACCCCGTGGGGTGAACGGATGCCCACATACATACACATAACCATCCATACTCATCCAAAGTACGCAGCGAAATATGGTCTTTTATACATAAACAATATCATACCAGAGTCTATACAAGTTAGGATATACATTCCCATAATACAAAACATACCCCAGGTGTCTACAAAAACCATCCCGATGACCTGGGTACAAAAACCCGTACCTAGAGGTACTAGTAGTAGCTAACGACACCCTCGCTTCCAAATGCTAGAATGCTAATTACGGCTACCTGAAGGACTTGAAAACATTATACGTGTGTTCGGGGTGAGACACCTCTCAGTAAGGAAGAAAACATGTTATATCAGTGTGTGGTATACCAATGTTATTTTACATACTTCATAACACTATAAGATACAGTTCAAAACATTTACATACAGTTTCATATAGATACATATAGTTCCAGTATTTTCACAAAAATCATTCCAATACATACGATACCCAAAACATACGGTCAGTTTCGTCACACTAGTTCGCAACTACACAAGGTCACCTCATCTCACAATGATTACATTGCTACATACACAACTACGCTGCGACGACCAAGGCCCAATAGTGATTACATTGTTCCATACACAACTACACAAGGTCACCTAGTCTCACAGCGATTACATTGCTACACACGCAACTACGATGCGACGACTAAGGCCCACAGTGATTACATTGCTACATACGGTGTAGAACACACCCTTCGGTGACCAGCCGGAACATACTGGTGATATTTCACACCCCGGATATAGTGTTGGCCACTCTTGCCCATGGTAGTTAACTGATACATGGCTGTTTTACAAATCCCTGGAATCATTTTGGAACTCACGTTCCTATACATTTCAGCCTACGGTAATTAGCCGCCACATAGCTGTTTTACAAATACCTGGAACAAATACAGACAACCATACATACCACACTTATTTGGCTTACGGTAAATCATATCGTTTACAAATTCAAGTATAAAGTTTATGCAAATATGGATTACGATCACCTCAATAATACAGTTTCAACGTAACTAACAGTTTTCCAAACCAAGTAGGGATAATACCCGAAATCCCCAATTTTCCCGAAAACTGTAACCCAAAAATCCTGTATTTTTACCCGATAGATTTGCCCAAATAAGTAGCCATAACATACATACGATTGTAGCCTATAAGCTTACCTATCCTGATTTTGAAAATAAACTGAAAAAAATAGAATCCCCTTACCTTAACCCGAATTCTAACTACTAACTCTACGGTCCTCAAAACTACGAACCGAGACTCCAAAACGTACAAAACATAGTACAATACATGCTTACAATCCGTACTACTACACATATTCTAAATCAGAAATGAAAACTGAGCCTTACCTCGATTTTAGCTCGAAACCCGAAGTCGCTCGAAACAAGATTTCGATCTGTTAGAAACGTAGAGAATCCTTCTCTAATCTTCGCAGTAACGTTGGATTTACGAATCAGAAGACAAACGATGAAGAAATCGAGGAGAGAGAGAGAGCTTCGAGTTCTAGAGAGAGAGGAGAGAGAGAGAGAGAGAGAGAGAGAGAGAGAGAGAGAGAGAGAGAGAGAGAGAGAGAGAGAGAGAGAGAGAGAGAGAGAGAGAGAGAGTTTAGGGAAACTTAGCCCCAAAGCAACCAAAAATATCATTTATAGCACCTTTGACTTGAGTGGATTCGTCGACGAATTGGTGTCCTTGTCGATGAATTCTTCACTAGCTTCGTCGACGAGCCATATATTTCAATTTTCCTGAACCTCTCGGCATTCATTCGTCTACGAGCTTCTAAATTTCGTCGACGAGAATAGAAGGAACTTCGTCAACGAACCCTGACCTCGTCGACGAACACTACTCAATTTACCATTTTATCCTTATTTTACAGAGGAGATCAAGACCTCTGACCATATAGAGCCTCAAACCGTGCCATACCTAGCTTGGAAGCTATTGTTATAGGCGAACTCTACTAGTGGCATAAATTGCATCCAACTACCACCAAAGTCTAACACGCAAGCCCATAACATATCCTCCAAGATCTGTATTGTTCTCTCCGACTATCCATCAGTCTAGTAACCTCGGTCTTTATAGGACACAATGGACACCGGTATCTCGTGCATTCTAACTATCTCATGCACGTTCATGTCTGCTAGCCTACTCAAGGGGTAGCTAACCTTCATCGGTAAAAATGAGCAGATTTCGTCAACCTGTCCACAATCACCCAAATGCCATTCTTTTCGTGAAGTGTTGGCGGTAGTTCGGTCACAAAATCCATGAAAATATGCTCCCATTTCCATTCTGGAATAGCTAAGGGTTGTAACGGCCCTGCCAACCTCTGATGTTCAGCTTTCACCTACTGACACGTCAGACATTGCTCCACGAACTGAGCAATCTGTCGTTTCATACCACTCCACCAGAAGGTCTTGCGCAAATCCCGATACATCTTCGAGTTGCCAGGATGTACGGTATACAAAGAACGAGACGCTTCCTCAGAATCGTCGTTCTAATCTCGTCATCATTTGGGACACACAACCTGGTTCCAAATCTCAACACACCTCTCTCAGAGATGTTAAATTCCGTAGCCAACCCCTGTCGAACTTTTTCTACAATCTCAGTCAACTCCGCATCACTAGCCTGCACAACTTTAATACGCTCAAACAAAGTCGATTGGATCATCAAACTAGAAATGAAAGGTTGATGATCTCCGGCTACTAACCCAATGCCAAGGCTTTCCAAATCCCGTCTGATATGATGCTGAGCTACCACTACTGATAATGTCACATGCTCCGACTTCCGACTCAACGCATCAACCACCACATTGGCTTTTCTCGGGCGATAATTGATGGTGCAATCGTAGTCCTTGATTAACTCAAGCCACAATCTTTGCCTCATATTCAATTCTTTCTACGTGAAAAAGTAACTGAGACTTTTATGGTCAGTGAAAATCTCACACTGCACACTATACAATCATGCGTAGGGTAATTCTTCTTGTATTCCTTTAGTTGCCGAGAAGCATACGCTATTACCTTACCCTGTTGCATAAGCACACATCCTAAACCCTTCAGAGATAGGTCGCTATATATCACAAAATCGCCATCCCTAGAAGAAATGGTCAAAACCGGGGCAGTAACCAGCCGGTGCTTCAACTCCTGAAAGCACTGCTTGCAATCACTGGTCCACTCAAACTTCACCCTCTTCCTGGTCAATCGAGTCAGAGGCAAAGAAAACTTAGAGAATCCTTCAACGAACTGACGATAGCAACCCGCCAGTCCCAGAAAACTCCGAACCTCCTGTACATTCTTCGGTCTCACCCAATCAACCACAGCTCTGATCTTGCTAGGATCAACTGAGATACCACCTTTAGAAACCACATGACCTAAAAATGCGACCTGATTCAACCAGAACTCACATTTATTCAACTTAGCATACAACTTTCTCTACCGCAGGATCTGTAGTACCAACCTCAGATGGTTTTCATGCTCTTCTGGACTCCTTGAATACACCAGAATGTCATTGATGAACACCATTATGAACTGGTCCAGGTACTCATGGAAAACCCTGTTCATCAGATCTATGAACACCACCGGAGCATTCGTTAACCCAAAATACATGACTAAGAACTCATAGTGGCCATACCTAGTTCGGAAACCAGTATTTGCAATATCTTCATATTGGACCCTCGGCTGATGATACCCTAACCGTAGGTCAATCTTCGAAAAGGCCGGCGTCCTCTACAGCTGGTCAAAGAGATCATCGATATGAGGCAAAGGGCAACGATTCTTCATAGTTACCTTGTTGATCTCACGGTAATCAATGCACATACGCATCGACTCGTCCTTCTTCTTCACAAAAAAAACTGGAGCTCCCTAGGGTGAAACACTAGGTCGGATAAAGCCCTTATCTAGTAATTCTTGCAACTGCTCCTTCTACTTTTGAAGTTCTGTTGGAGCCATCTAGTACGGAGCCTTAGAGATCGGTGCCTTGCCAGGCAGCAATTCTATCGCAAACTCCACCTCACGATCTGGAGGTAAACCGAGTAAGTCTTCTGGAAACACATCCAGGAACTCACTAACCACTCGAATATCCCTGAGCCTTAACTCATCCCGCGGTGGTTCCTTCACACAAGCTAGGTACCCTTGACATCCGTTCAAGAGTATCCTCCTCGCCTGTAATGCTGATAGAACCTGTGGCATGGAATGCACACATGATCCAACAAACTCGTACTCCTGCTCCCTTAGAGGTCTGAATACTACCCCCTTTCTACGACAGTCGATCACAGCATAACTGGAGAATAACCAATCCATCCCCAGTTAGACATCAAATCCCGACATATCGTATATTACAAGATTTTTCGGTAGCAACTTTCCTTGAATTACCACTAGGTAGTCTTCTAACATCCTCC
The DNA here is from genome assembly GCF_029873635.1 of Malania oleifera. NCBI lineage: Eukaryota > Viridiplantae > Streptophyta > Magnoliopsida > Santalales > Ximeniaceae > Malania > Malania oleifera. The sequence continues at coordinate 144,843,580 of NC_080418.1, forward strand.
TACAGAACGATACACTCCCAGATGGTGTAACTACAGAAAATTCTTCATTCATGACTCGGGTCTCAACCCCACACAGTTTTACGAAGTTAGCAGATATAAAGGAATGGGTTGCACCCGAATCAAATAAAACCACGACTTTATTTAAAAGCAACATCATAGTACCTGTCACAACATTCCCCGAATGCTCAGCATCCGCCGGAGTAAGCGAGTATACCCTTGTCGGAGCTGTGTTCACCTGATAAGTCCCACGAGATACCTGATTACTGCCCCGACCCTGACTCGGAGGGGGTTACCCCTCTTTGGTGCATGACAATCCCGAGCCATGTGACCTAACTTGCCATAGTTGTAGCAGTTACCCCTAAACTGCTGGCACTCACTGCTATGCCATTTGTGGCACCTGATACAACGATCACTCGACTGACTCGCCTGAGAACCCTGACGCTTGGTATTCAGGTGGTAACCTGAGCACTTATTCTTTTCTTCTATGATCCTTGATGAGATCCCGACTGAGACCTAGAAGGTACCAGCCTCTTCTTCGATTCCTGATCCACCTCATCCTCCCGGATGTTTGTCTCAATCACCATGGCCTCATCCACTAAAACTGAGAACTCACGGATCTTAAGCATACCCACTAGTCTGCGGATGTCCTTCCTCAAACCCTTCTCGAACCTTTGAGTCTTCTCTTACTCGCTCAAGATAAAAAAATGGCACAAAACAGGATAGCTCTATATACCGAGCAACATACCCCTACACCATCATATTTCCTTGTGTCAGAGCAAAGAACTCATCCACCTTAGAATCGCGTGTGGAGGCCAGGAAGTATCTTTCAAAGAACACCTCCTTAAAACGACTCCATGTCATCTCTGAAACATTGGCTCTCTGCTTCTCCAGTAGACTCACCACAGTCCCCGCCTCCCCAGATAGCTGGAAGGTAGTGTAAAGAACTCTTTGCTTATGTGTGCAGTGGAGGACTTCCATAATTCTCTCGGTCTTCTTAACCCAGTCCTCTGCCACCATCGGATCGGGTCCTCCTGAAAACTTCAGAGGGTGTATATGTGTGAACCTCTCAATGGTACACCCTGCAGCTGTAGGAGAACATTCGCGTCTCCTAACACTCTGCTTGATTTCCCGCATAACCTGCCTCATCAACCCACAAGGCACAGAAGGAGACTCATCACTCGTAGTCTCTTCGAAGCCACTTTCCAAGTTATTATCCTTGGGCTCCATTCTGAAAATACGATAAAAATCTATTAGCACTCCTACGCAAGTACGGTTAACGCAATTATTTACAACTAATCATGTTAACTACTATCTCACAGGTCTAGGTCTGTCCTATCACACCAAAACGAAAATCATCAATGATTTACCGTGATCTTACTGAAATCGTCATTCTAGGAAAAACATGGAACACCGCCAATGAGTCCCTGTCTAGAAACAAAAAAACCCTCGCCCAACTCTACCCATTTCCTACATCCTATACTCTGGTATGTACACACAACCATGCCTAGCCAAGTCTACAAGACCTAACAACCTGGTTTGCTCTGATACCAAGTTGTCATGCCCCAAACCTGGTAATGGGACCCAGGGGTAAATTAGTAACCTAACCTGTCCCTATATCATACAAATCACCAATGATACAATACCAAATAAGTGAGGGTTTGACCCCGTGGAGTTCCCAAGCACCCTATACACATTCACAAATATGACAAATAGGCAGTGAAAAATATTCATTCTATACATATTTCGTACCATACCAGAGTCTATAAAAAAGGAGTGTATGCTCCATAAAACAAAACATAAACTCGGGTTCCAACCATAACCCCAAAATGACAACCCAATAAAGTCCTAGAACTTACACAAACGCTATCCGCAGTACACCGACCACTACACTCCAAACACAAGGATGCTAGTTCCAGTTACTCGAAGGACCTGAAAACATGTATGTACGATAGGGGTGAGACACTTCTCAGTAAGGCAGATCCAGGTTATATCGGTGTGTGGCATATGAGTGTTATTATGACATAAAACGTACATAGTTCAATAGGATTCCAGTATTTTCACAAAACAGTTATAGTATAGTGCATCACACGCACACAAACATGATCAAGTAACTCGACATTGTCACACCCTTCACCCCAAAGCTGGCCTGCATTACACGAAATCCCCGACACATAGCGTAGCCCCAGGCTCCCATGGCATCATACCGGTACAACTGGTGGATCCATGCCTTTCGGTGATAAGCTGGCAAGGCTTATGCCCTCGGATATAGAGTTGGGCACTCTTGCCAAACATGGCAGGTGATATTTCACACCCTCGAATATAAAGTCGGACACTCTTTCACAACCTAGAACAATTCGGAACCCAGTTCCTATTTCATTGTAGTAAAACACAACTCATGCATGTTCATATAACCAAACAATCCACACCCATTTGGTAATCTAAAATCATGATTTTCAAAAAATATACAATTTAAACAAGTCAAGGTACGACCATCCCTATATTATAATATATATATATATATATATCGCAATATATTCACGGTTTTCCAACGGACCCAGAGATGCAGCCCAATGCCCCCTTTTCTCCAAAACTGTAACATGAAAAACCCATAATTTTACCCATTAGATTTCCCCAAATGAGTAACCAAAACACACACAGGACCGTGAACCATAGTTTTACCGAGTTCGATTTTGAAAATAATCGACATAAACAGAATCCCCTTACCTTTCCCCGAAAATCCAATCTTGAACTCTACGACTCCTAAACAGTGAACCGAGTTTTCAAAACCTAAAAAACACAATACATAATATACTCACAATTCCATTCCCTACAAAACTAAAGGAATGGAAATAAAAACCGAGCCTTACCTCGATTTTGAGCCAAAACCCAAAAATGCTTGAAACGAAGATCCATTTCGTAAATCTCAAAAAGAATTCTTCCTCGATCCTCACAATAACGTCAGATTGTCAATTCAAGCAATGATCGAGGAAGAAATCTAGAGAGAGAGAGTGTCCTTCGAGTTCCTAGAGAGAGAGAGAGAGAGAGAGAGAGAGAGAGAGAGAGAGAGAGAGAGAGAGAGAGAGAGAGAGAGAGGTTTTCTTGATTACTTAGCTTGGAAGAAATGGAAAGGATATTTATAGCCCTTTGACTAGGCCGACCTCGTCGACGAGATGTCATCTTGATCGACGAGTCAATATAGACAGTTCGTTGATGAAATAGTGGCCTTGTCGACGAGCTTGAGATTTTTGGTTTCCTGAGACCTCTCGACTTCTCCTCATCGACGAGCACCTAAAATTCGTCTCCGAATAGCAAAGGGCCTTTGTCGATGAACTCTGGCTTCGTCGATGAAGCCTGCTTAAATTAATGCCTTATCCTTTATCTTATTTATTTATTCTGGATCTCACGGATCGAGTTCTTACACAAATCCCCAAAACGAAGGAGTTTGAGGAATCCACGACCTAAGCGGCGTTCGTCTCTGGTGTTTGCAGCGGCTTTCGTTGTTCTTTTATGGGGTTTCACAGTAGGGTAGAAGGGCCGAGAGCAGTAGCGCCATTTCGACGGCGACAACGACAAAGTAGTGATGGCGAACCTGTGACGGTGTCATACGGTCGGCATTTAGTGAACCACCGAGAAGGGACACCGCATGCTAAGGAAGATCTCTATCCACCAAAGGTTAGTTTTTTTATTTTTTATTTTTTTTTTGGTGTTCAATATGGAAAACAAGTAGCAGTTAGCCATGGTTGTGCCGTCTACGGTAGCTGTTATCAGAGGTTGAAGGGAGGTGCCGGCACTAGTTTACGGGTTGCGGGGAGTGATTCAGGGGATGATAAGATTGAAAAGGGGGAAGGTTTCGCTGGGGAAAAATCGTTTGCGGAAGATTTGAAGAAGCCAATTCCATCTTCAAAACTTAAAATCCCTTTGAGGAAATCGGAACTGATTAATGGGGAATTAGGTTTTTTTTTCTCGGATATGGAGATGGAAAAGGCTGCTGAGGATCTGAAGTTTGCATTGGGGCTTAAATTTCTTTCTGTAAGGCCATCTATCAATGTCCTTTAGAGGCATATTATCCAATCTTGGGCTGAAGTTCCAATGATAAGGTTTATGGACAACTATCATGTTTTGTTGCATTTGGTAAATGAAAAGGACTACATTCATGCATAGGCACGAGAAGGAAGATGGGTGGCAAGGTGCCAATTTCTGCTATTTAACTGGTTCATGAATTTTGATGTCAACAAGGAGCCATCGATCGCACCTCAGTGGATTTTCTTACCAGGTCAGCCTTTACATTTATATAGAATGGACTGTTTACAGAGTTTGGCCACTAGATTTGGTAGATTTTTGGGGATGGATAATGCTACATTATATAGAACACGAGCCACTGGTGCAAGATTATATGTTGAAGTGAATTTACAGAAGGATCCAGTTGAGGGTTTTCCGTTGGTGATAGGACAAAAGTAGAATTGGCAAAGGGTAATATATGAGAAGAGGGATTTCTATTCTAATAAATGTTGTAAGCAAGGTCACGCTGATGTGGCATGTTAGTTTGGAGTTAAGCCTAAGTATAAAAGGAAGGTAGGTATGAGAAAGGAGGGAGATGGGATGGTGTGGAAAGAAGTGGGTAGAAAAGGAAATATGATAGTTGAAGAGGAAGGTCCTGGTTTGCAGATTCAGGATCAAAGGGTGAAGGAGAAGAAGGATGGAGACATGAGTGGTCCTTCGAATGTGAATGAGAAAAATAAATAAGTTATGAATGAGGTTAGTAATGCGAGTACTCAAAAAGTGGATGAAGTTAATTTGGTAGAGAAGAACAGTGGAAAGAAAGCTGAATGTTTTCAAAATCATAAGTCAAGGGTATTAGGGGTTGAAATTAGGAATAGCTTCCCAAGAGTGGGGGTGAATTGGATTCTTTTTAATTTTAATGTTTTAAAAACTTTTGCTTATGATACTAAGGAAAAACACAATTGATAAATGATACTCACACTTGAAAATATAGAAATTTAAATTAACAAACCAATCAAGGAAACAAAAGTAATTCAATCACTCAAATAAGAATATTAGTGCTATTTAATAGTTTCCCTATAAATTTTTTCCACCTTCTTTGAGTTAGCTCTTAGTATGCACTTCTCTTGATCAAGATTTCCGCAGATTAACTAACGTACTCCCTTTTGGGTTTTTGCAAACGGTTAATCAAAATGTACTTTCTAAATATCAAGAGTCTTTGTTTCTTTCTTTCTTTAAAACCTACAACCTACACTTTTTAAATCATACAACAATAACAAGTACATAATATAAAATAGAGAAGAGAGAAAGACACAAGATTTTTTATGAGGTTCGGCTTCAACACAACCTACGTCTTCGCCCTTGGCAAAACACCGAAGGGTTCCACTATAGTAGTTCCATTACTGGGTGGAACAACGGCTGTTTACAACCACTCATTGGCCAAGGTTAGAGCCCACCTTCTCCAAACAATATGCCCTTATTTGGTCAACGATCCAACAGCCTAAAATCGTCCAAAATCTACAAGAGAGATATAAAAAACTGATGTACAAAAGAGGCTCACACAAAGAGCAGATTAGTACAAATCAAAACTATGTACTTCAAAAGATAAAATATCAAGAATGAAATAAACTTTTGAAGCTTTTCAAATATTTCACCAAATTCATTTTCTCCAGATGAGAAATCAGTAATTCTTCAGGATTTGATGAGTAAGAATATAAGAGCAACAGTACTTTCAGCTTTGCAAGAGATTGATCAAAAAAGATTTCGAGAGCAAGAGAGCTTTGAGAGATTTTCAATGCTTGGGATGATTTTTAAATAACAAGAACCATGTATTTATAGGCTTCCAAGCAGGTTTCCTTGTTGCAAAAGTTTCCTTAAAAAATTTCTCAAGTTGTTAGAAAATTTGGGCTTCAAACGACTATAATTTAAAAAATAAGAGTTTTAAATTTTTTGCCCGTTGAACAGTGTTCAGACGTCTGAGGATTCGAGGTCAGGCGTATGAAGTTCCTGAAACCCTTAAAAAATAGAACTAGATACAGGGTCAGATGTCTGAAGTCAGGGTTCAGATGTATGAGGTTCTAGGTTCAAATGTCTGAAGTCGCGAATTCATACATCTAAACTGCTACTGCCTCTTTCTGTCTTGTTCCATAAAATCTTCAGACATCTGCACTTAATTTTCAGACGTCTGAAGTAATTCTTCAGATGTCTGAAATTAAAGTTCAGTCATCTGCAGTCTTCACTTCAGCCATCTGAGCTATCGAAATCCTGTTTTATAAAATATCTTTCTTTAAAACTGATTTGCTCTCTTATGATCTTTATAAATCTTAATTCAATATACTTAAATAGGTCCTTAAATCTTTATAATCTCTTGAAAAACCTTCAAAATATATTTCAAATGATATTTTAACTTTTGAAATACTTACAAATATGTTTCCTAAGCCTTCATAAGATATGCTTGAGTTCTCTCTCATGCTTTGCTCTTGAGGTTCTTTGAAAAAAAAAAATTTGCTTTGAGCTTCATATATATTAGATTCTCTTTGAATCATTTGAGTAGTTGTCCCATACTTGATTTATACTTGATCTTCTCTTGAACCATACTTGAGCTATACTTGAACTTTTCTTAAACCGCACTTGATCCATATTTCCTGAAACACAAAACTCAACCTTTTCAAGTTAAATAGTCCTTTGTTTGTTATCACCAAAAAAATTGAAAAACCTTTTTAGGCCAAAAATCTCCCCCTTTTTGATGATGACAAACAAGGAGTAAAGATAAAGGTTTTATGTGAAATGAAGTACTCCCCCTTACTATGAACATTAACAAGCAAACCATATAAAAAAAAACTCCTCCTTGCTATAAGCCATAGAAAGTTTTATCCATGTCAATTTTAAGTTTACATATAGCCAAGGGCCAAGTTCTCATGTAAATTCACATATGTCCATATGGGTTAGTTTACAACCATTTATATCGAGTTCATCAAGTTCACATATGGTTCATCAAGATATGTTGTAGTTCATTCATCAAGATCAACTTTACATGTGTCACATTTCAAATTCTCATGTGTCATTTAGTTATAGTTCATTCATCAAGATCAACTTCATATGTGTCACATTCTCATGTGCCAATAATCCATTAGCTTGAAATTTTTCATTTACTTATACTTTTACTTTAGCTTTACTAAGCACAAGCACTCTTTCTCCCCCTTTGTCATTAGTAAAAAAGAGTAATACAATTATAAAGAACCATAAAAAATCATTCTCTAGTCAGTGCAAAGAGGTAATATATATATATATATATATATATATATATATATATATATATATATATATATATATATATATATATGATCCATACAAAAAGTTACATTTTAACATGATTACAGACAAATTGAGGTACATAAGTTTTGATTCTTTATGACCAACAAAAAAAAGCATAGTATCCTAAACTTCTAGCTTTCCTAGTCTTCTTCTTTAGAGCCATCTCCTTTCTCTTCTTCTTCTTCTCCTTCTTCTTGAGTTCCTTCTTCTTTAGTATTCCCTTCATCATCTTCTTCTTTAGAATTTCCTTCTTTTTCTGCAGAATCATCATCATCATCATCATTATCATCTCCACTCTGAGGAGCAGAGCTAATGTCCATGGGATCACTTCCCTTAGAGGATTTGGCATGATATTGTTTTATATGAGTGACCCGTTTGTCAAGTGATGTGACCTTTTGTTTGATATTCTAAAGTCAAGTGTGTACTTCAGAGGAAAAACTAGAGAAATCCTTTTGAAAGGATAAGAACCAAGAAGGTGTATTTGGAGATGAGCCAAGTTCTTGTGTTGAAGAGGATTGAGCAGCTGTTGATACTGGTGCAGAGGCTGAGGTTGAGGCTAAAGCTGCTGCAGGTGCAGGTAGTGCATGTGTAGTCCTTGTAGCTTTCAAATACCATCCAGAACTTCCCTTGTCATATCCCATTTGCTTGAAATAAATTTCATTAAAAAGATCATATCGAGTTCTTTTTATGAAAAACTTAGAGATATTGGTAATGTTAAGGTGAGTAAAGAGGAGAGTAAGAATTTCTCCATAAGGAAGAATAACTCGATTTGATTCCAACTTAGTCCACATCCAACAAACAATCAAACTAGCCAAGTCTAGTTTCTTGCCTTTAAGTAGACACCAAAGAACAAAGCATTCGATATAAGAAAGATGATCAAAGGAGCCTTGTTTTGGTATGATATTGTTTGAAACTAGTTTATGGAGAATCTAGCCTTTTAAATTCAGTTGCTTGTACAACGGAGGATGTGCAAAATAGACGGGTTCATTTGTCATGATTAATGGAAGAAAAGCTTTAGGAGTAAATCCTTGTTCTAGGATCCAGGATTGGGCAAACATAGGACAATTAAATTCTCTTGGAGTAATTTTGAAAACAGGAGATTATATTTCAGAATTCAACAGTATTTTCTTCCCTTTAACTTATGAAGAAAAAATCCCATCTTCATATGTTATATTTGCATAAAAAATTTTGACCAAATAAGGAAAACAACCTTTGGGTTGTTGAGTGATAAAATCAAGCCATCCAATATCATGAAACAATGTAAGGATATCTGGAAATTCGGTAGCAAAGAATGATACATCCAAGACATTACCTAAGATTGGTTCTACAGAACTCAAAGAATTTTGATAATAGATTTGAGCTCAAGGAGCAACTAACCATTTATCAATATTTTGAGTTTCCCTCCCTGATGAAGAGCCCTTGTTCGCAGTCTGCTTGATTCGAGGCATGAAGACACGAAATCTTGGATGCCCTAGGTTTCGTGGGGAAAATCTCTGTAAGATAAATGCTTCGGATTAAAGTGAGAATGAGAGAGAATTGAGAGGAAAGTGTTCGGATGAATGAGGCAAATAACTTCAAAAGTATGAAGTTAGGGTTTAGTGTGCGAAAAATATATAAACCCCGCAACTTCAGATGTATGAAGTTTTAAAACCTGGAATTTTAAAAGTCAGTATGAGTTCAGACGTCTGAAGTCCTAGGTTCAGTCATCTGAACCCTTCTGCTACAGTGTTCAGATGTCTGGGGTGTGAACATCAGACGTCTGAAGTGCATAAAAATTCTGAAATTTCACTTCTAATACACTTTTCTACTATGGATTAACCCAAGTTCCCTCCTAATATGTATGGATCTTTCTTCACTTAGAGGTTTTGTAAAAATATCAGCCCATTGATCACTTGTATTTATAAATTCAAGAATTATATCCTCTTTTTGAACATGATCTCTCAAAAAAATATGTCTTATGTTTATATGCTTAGTTCTTGAGTGTGAAATTGGGTTTTTGATATGTTTATGGCACTTGTGTTATCACACTTTATTGGTATTGTTTTATATTCTAAATTGAAATCTTTTAATTGTTGTTTCACATATAAGATTTGTGCACAACAACTTCCTGCTGCCACATATTCAGTTTCAACGGTTGGTAAAACTATAGAATTTTGTTTCTTTGAAAACCATGATACTAAGGATTGTCCTATAAAGTGACATGTTCCACTTGTACTCTTTCTATCAATCTTACATTCGACATAATCAGCATTGGAGTAACTTATCATATTAAAATCAGTGTCCTTTGGATACCATAAACCTAGATCAAGTGATCCTACCAAGTACCTAAGAATTCTCTGGACGGCTATTAAGTGAGATTCCTTGGGGGCTGATTGAAATCTAGCACACATACACACACTAAACATAATATCTGGCCTACTAGCAGTTAAATATAGTAAGCTACCAATAATTCCCCTATAGTGGGTGATGTCTACTTGTTTTCCTTTTTCATCTCTATCAAGACTTGTAGTTGTACTCATAGGAGTTCCTATAGGTTTACTTTGTTCCATATCAAAATTTTTAAGCATATCCTTGATGTACTTAGTTTGATTTATAGAAGTTCCATTTTTAGCTTGCTTTATTTGTAATCCTAAAAAATAATTTAGCTCCCCCGTCATACTCATCTCAAATTCTTTTTGCATACATGTGGCAAATTCTTTACATAGATCTTCATTTGTAGCTCCAAATATAATATCGTCCACATATATTTGAACAATTAGCATATCTTTGTTTTTGGATTTAATAAATAAAGTACTATCAACCATTCCTCTTGTAAATTCATTTTTAAGTAAAAATTTACTTAATCTCTCATACCATGCTCTTGGAGCTTGTTTCAAACCATAAAGAGCTTTAGTTAATTTGAATACATGGTTTGGATTTTTAAGATTTTCAAAACCTGGAGGTTGTTTAACATACACTTCTTCATTTATATATCCATTTAAGAACGCACTCTTCACATCCATTTGATATAATTTAAAATCCTTATGGGCTACATAGGCTAAAAGCATCCTAATTGCTTCCATTCTTGCCACAGAAGCAAAGGTTTCATCATAATCAATTCCTTCTTCTTGATTATACCCTTGTGCTACTAGCCTATCTTTATTTCTTACAACAACTTCATTTTCATCCTTCTTATTTCTAAACACCCATTTAGTTCCTATGATTGATTTATCTTTGGGTTTAGGTATAAGTTCTCATACTTGACTTCTTTCAAATTGATTTAGTTCCTCTTGCATAACTATAATCCAAGAATCATCATTTAAAGCATCTTCAATGTTTTTAGGTTCATCTTGGGATAAAAAAGCATAATGATTACAAATATTCTTTAGTGAGGCTCTAGTGGTTATCCCTTTTGATGTTTCACCAAGAATTTGTTCTTTTGGGTGATTTTTGTCATATTTCCACTCTTTAGGAAGATTCATATTTTCTGTAAAGTTATTATTTGGAGCATCATCATTCTTTTCTTCTTTTATTTCAAGATCTTCTTTCTTTTGTGAAGTGACTTCTTTTTCATCATTCATATCTTTAATATCATAATTATTTGATTCATAAAAAGTTATATGAATTGATTCCATAATTGTAGAAGTTCTTTTACTATAAATCCTATAAGCTTTACTATTTGTAGAATAACCAAAGAAGATACCTTCATCCGACTTTGCATCAAACTTTCCTAGATCATATTTAGTATTTAGTATAAAGCATTTGCAACCGAATACATGAAAGTAGGAAATATTAGGTTTTCTATCTTTCCAAAGTTCATATGGTGTTTTATCTATTTTTTATCTTATTGATACTCTATTTACAATATAACATGCTGTATTTACAGCTTCTGCCCAAAAATATTTAGGTAAATTAATTTAATTTGGCATTGTTCTTGCCATTTCTTGTAAGGTTCTATTTTTCCTTTCAACAACTCTATTTTGTTATGGAGTTCTAGGTGCTGAAAAATTATGAGTTATTCCATGTTCATTACAAAATTTATCAACTTCCTTATTTTTAAACTCTCTTCCTTGATCACTTCTAAAGCTTGTTACATTATAGCCTTTCTTCTTTTATAATTTCTTGCATAAGGTTATTAATTGGTTACAAGCTTCGTCTTTGTTTGTTAAAAAGATTACCCAAGTAAATCTTGAACAATCATCTACAATTACAAAAGCATATTGTTTCCCTCCTAAACTCAAAGTTCTAGTTGGACCAAATAAGTCTAGATGTAAGAGTTCTAGGGGTCTTTTGTTGGATATGTATTTTTTCTTTTTAAAACTTGTTTTTACTTGTTTTCTCTTTTGACATGCATCACACAACTTGTCTTTTATGAATTTAGTATTTGGTAGACCTTTCACAAGATTTTTCTTAGATAATTTGGATAGTAGGTCCATGCTAGCATGACCTAGTTTCCTATGCCATAGCCAACTTACTTCATTCATAGCTATCAAACAAGTTATGTGTTGATTTGCTAATTTCTCAAGATTTATGCAATAGACATTATTTATCCTATGAGCCATAAACAAAGTTTCTTTATTTTTAGGATTTTGGATAACACATTTTTCTTTCATGAAAATTACTTCGAACCCTTTATTACTTAGTTGACTAATACTTAAAAGATTATGTTTTAGTCCTTCTACTAATAACACATTATCAAGTGAGAAGTGAGCCTATAAGTTCATCCAAAGAAGTAGTCGTAAGGTTTCTTCCTTCCGTGATAGCTATAGCCTTTGGTTCCCAAATAGAGGGAAGGCCTCTTAGAATTTTTCTAATCATTTCATATGTAGTATAGGTTTTTCCTAAGACACTCAAGGAGTTTATTATATGGGTAAATCTAGTGTACATGCTTGATATTGTTTCATCAGAATTCATTTTGAATGTTTCGTATTCGCTTGTTAACATATCTATCCTATTATCTCTAACATCAACGTTTCCTTCATAAGTTACTTCTAGTTTGTCCCAAATCTCCTTAGCTGTTTTGCAGGCCATGACTCGGTTAAACTCATTAGCATCTAATGCACAATATAATGCATTTATAGCACTTGCATTTATTTGAAGCATTTTATAATCTGAGTCAGTCATATCTTTCTTTTCTTTTGGAATTTGTTTTCCATCAACTATCTTAGTGGGGATAAGATTTCCATCCATAACGACTTCCCATGCTTTCCAATCCATGTGTTGGAGATATATTTCCATTCTCTTTTTCCAAAAGGTATAATTGTGTCCACAAAAGATTGGTGGACGGGTTGAAGATTGACCTTCATCGAAGGGTGCTACTCCAATATTTGCCATTAGATCTTTTTATAGTTTCTTGTTAGGAATTTCTATAATTAGGCTCTGATACCAATTGAAATTAGGAATAGCTTCCCAAAAAGGGGGGGGGGGTGAATTGGATTATTTTTAATTTTAATGTTTTAAAAACTTTTGCCTATGATACTAAGGAAAAACACAATTGATAAATGATACTCACACTTGAAAATATAGAAATTTAAATTAACAAACCAATCAATGAAACAAAAGTAATTCAATCACTCAAACAAGAATATTAGCATTGTATAATAGTTTCCCTGTAAATGTTTGCCACCTTCTTTGAGTTAGCTCTTAGTATGCACTTCTCTTGATTAAGATTTTCGCAGATTAACCAACATACTCCTTTTGGGTTTTCGCAAACGGTTAATCAAAACGTACTTTCTAAATATCATGAGTGTTTGTTTCTTTCTTTCTTTAAAACCTGCAACCTATACTTTTTAAATCATACAACAATAACAAGTACATAATATAAAGTAGAGAAGAGAGAAAGACACAAGATTTTTTATGAGATTCGGCTTCAACACAGCCTACGTCCTCGCCCTTGGCAAAACACCGAAGGGTTCCACTATGGCAGTTCTGTTACAGGGTGGAACAACTCCTGTTTACAACCACTCCTTGGCCAAGGCTAGATCCCCCCTTCTCTAAAAAATATGCCCTTGTTTGGTCAACGATCCAACAACCTGGAATTGTCCAAAATCTACAAGAGAGATATAAAAAACTGATGTACAAAAGAGGCTCACACAAAGAGCAGATTAGTACAAATCAAAACTATGTACTTCAAAAGATAAAATATCAAGAATGAAATAAACTTTTGAAGCTTTTCAAATATTTCACCAAATTCATTTTCTCTAGATGAGAAATCAGTAATTCTTCAGGATTTTATGAGTAAGAATATCAGAGCAACAGTACTTTCAGCTTTGCAAGAGATTGATCAAAAAAGATTTTGAGAGCAAGAGAGCTTTGAGAGATTTTCAATGCTTGGGATGATTTTTAAATAACAAGAACCATGTATTTATAGGCTTCCAAGCAGGTTTCCTCATTGAAAAAGTTTCCTTAAAAATTTTCCCAAGTTGTTAGAAAATTTGGAGTTCAAAAGGCTATAATTTAAAAAATAAGAGTTTTCAAATTTTTGCCCGTTGAACAGTGTTCAGACGTCTGAGGATTCGAGGTCAGACGTCTGAAGTTCTTGAAACCCTTAAAAAATAGAACTAGATACAGGGTCAGATGTCTGAAGTCAGGGTTCAGACGTCTGAGGTTCCACGTTCAGATGTTTGAAGTCGCGAGTTCAGACGTTTGAACTACTACTACCTCTTTCTGTTTTGTTCCATAAAATCTTCAGACGTCTGCACTTAATCTTCAGACGTCTGAAGTAATTTGTCAGATGTCTGAACTTAAAGTTCAGTCATCTGAAGTCTTCACTTCAATCATCTGAACTGAAAATTTCAGTCATCTGAGCTATCAAAATCTTGTTTTATAAAATATTTCTTTAAAACTGATTTGCTCTTTTATGATCTTTATAAATCTTAATTCAATATACTTAAATAGGTCCTTAAATATTTATAATCTCTTGAAAAAGCTTCAAAATATATTTCAAATGATATTTTAACTATTGAAATACTTACAAATATGTTTCCTAAGCCTTCATAAGATATGCTTGAGTTCTCTCTCATGCTTTGCTCTTGAGGTTCTTTAAAAAAAAAAAAAATTGCTTTGAGCTTCAAATATATTAGATTCTCTTTGAATCATTTGAGTAGTATACTTGATTTATACTTGATCTTCTCTTGAACTGTACTTGAGCCATACTTGAACTGTGCTTAAACCACACTTGATCCATATTTCCGGAAACACAAAACTCAACCTTTCTAAGTTAAATAGTCCTTTGTTTGTTATCACCAAAAAAAATTGAAAAACCTTTTTAGGCCAACAGGGGTGCAGGTAGAACTAGGAGGTTGTTCTAGGTATATCATATGCTAATGTATTAGGAAATTGAATTGTACTCACAAGCTTTTGTTAGAAGCATTGTTTTGAGTGTTATTTTTTAGATCCTATTGTATACACGGTTTGCTGTGTGAACCGGTGTATGAGGAGAGAGTTGTATCTCTTGTAAGCAGCGGAGTAGGAGGGAGTTTTGCCTCTTGTAAGCAGCGGATTGTAAGGGAAACTCTGTCCCAATTTAAGGAGTGAGGATTTAGTGAATCCTTGAGTGGTTGCTCAAGGCGAGGACGTAGGCCAAGTCGGCTGAACCTCGTAAAACTGCGTTTGTCTTCTCTCTTCCCTTTACTCTTTATTTTCAGCACTGCATTTAAATTGTGTATATTGCATGCATAGGTTGGATAGCCTTACATATAAGTAATTGAGTTACAAGAATTCATTGGTAAATATATAAGAAGGGTTTAAGCGGTAAATAAGTGTTAAAGAATTTTTGAATACCCAATTCACCGCCCTATTAGGATTACACCTGATTTAACATTTGGTATCAGAGCAGGTTTACATAGACTTGATAGTTAATTTTTAAAACGATCACATGGCATACATTGGTGTAACTCCATTCGGTGAGGAACACTCATCCACTAGACCACCCATCTTTTGTGGTGTAAATTACACCTATTGGAAATGTAGGATGAGCATATATCTACTAAACGTAGATTGGAAGGTTTGGAAAATAGTGACTGGGGGAAATCACATTCCCATGAAAGAAATTGATAAGATTAATGTACCTAAAACTGAAGATGAATATACTGAAGAGGATTGGAAGTCATTTCAAATCAATGCCACTGCCATGAACATACTTTTTTGTGCATTAGATGTCAATGAATTTAATAGAGTAATGACATGTAACTCAGCTAAAGAAATTTGGGAAAAACTAGAAGTTACATATGAATGCACTAAGGAAGTCAAGGATAGTAGGATAGACGTGCTCACTAGTGAATACGAAGCATTTAAAATGACAATTGGCGAATACATACAATCCATGTACACTAGATTCACACACATCATTAACTCTTTAAGTGCTCTTGGAAAAACTTACCCTACTTATAAGTTGATCAGGAAAATACTCAGGGGATTACCTCCAGTGTGGGAAGCGAAAGCTATGGCAATAGCAGAAGGGAGAAATCTCAAGGAGATGTTGGTGGATGAACTCATTGGATCACTCATCACCTACGAGCTGGCAATAAATGAGAGGAAAAATGAGCAAAGCAAACCTAAGGAGGTCATTGAGCTTAAGGCATCATCAAGCTATTCAAGTGAAGGAAGCGATTCTGAAATGGATGATGACATGGCCTTGCTAACAAAGAAGTTCGGGATGTTCTTGAAGAAGAACAAAAGGTTCAACAGAAAATTCTGAAACTCTAAATCGGAAAGAGGAGAGCAGAGCATGAAGAAAAAGGAGGATCCACTAACATGCTACAACTGCTGAGAAGTTGGACACATCAAGCTTGAGTGCCCCAAACTCATAAAAGCTTCAAAGAAAAAGAAGAAGGTGCTGAAAGTCGACTAGGATACACACATCACTAGCATTTCAGAATCTGAATCCAGCGACGACGAGGTTGCCAATCTGTGTCTAATGGCACATGATGACCTTGAGGTACAATCACTTTTTCATCATCTTCATACTATTCTAGTGAATCTGAAAATGAAAATGATATGATTTCATATGATGAATTGAAACAAGAATACCTGTACACTATTAAAATGCTTGAGAAGAAAATAAAGAAAATTTCTGAGTTGAGAAGCAAAGTCAAAGAACTTTCAAATCTAACTGAACACCAAAATGAATCCCATGCATCTTTCATAAAAGATAAAGATTTAAAAATTGAGGAGTTAGAAAAGGACTTGAAAGATAAATCTGAAATTATCTGTAAATTTACTGAAGGACAAAATAATTTTGAAAAGCTCCTAGGATCTCAAAGAAATTCCCTAGAAAAAGAAGGGCTCGGTTTTAATGGTAAGGAAAATATAAAAAAAGACATCTTTACATGAGGTATTTTACAAAAGAATTAAAGTCATATGTTCCAACTAAGAATCATTATAGAAATACTACATGCTTTAAATGTAGAAGGTTGGGTCACTGATTACGCGTCAAAACTGCGTAATTGAGCATCTTAACTCGGACTTTACGGTTTATATTTTTAATTAAATATCCAAAATTTTCCAATATTTTAATAAAGTGTCAAAATCATCATTCTTGAACTTTATTGCACTATTTATGAAGTTTTGGTAATTTTTTGTTGTAGGAAAAATCTCAGAAACTAAAACCGACACCTGTTCGTATTTCATGCATAAATTTTCCGTACAAACTCCAATCGAGACGATTCAAATTTTTGGAGAAAGAGGAAAGGATTATCTACAACTTTTGTGTTTTAAGTTTTATGAGAAATAGGCTCCAAAAGAGTTAGATTTGCGATGAACAGAGAATGAAAAAAAATGAAAAAAAAATATAACAATTCGGGTTGGGTCAAGTTGCCGGGTCAGCTCCAATTGGGTCAGGTTGAGCCATCTGGGTCGTGGGTCTAGGGCAAGCCTCCCCTCTCCTTTATTTAAATTTCTCATTCTCCTTCTTTTCCCTGGTTGGGCGCTGCCCCAGCCGCACTCTTCTCTTCCTGTTCTTCTTCTTCTTCAGCCTTCCCTTTGTCTTGCTCCTTCCCCTCTCTTTCCCTTTCTCTTTACCTTGCTTTATTCTCGTCCTTTATTTCTATCTGTTGCTATTTTTCTTTCTCTTTTCCTAAGCTCAGCTCCTCTGATTAGAACACCACCAGCCCCTTCATCTGTTGTAGCAGCTCTGCACATCCAGCGACTCCACAACACAGCAGCAGTCGCGGCGTCTCTCTGCTTCCCAAGCACTTCTCCACCATCCTCTGCAACTCCACGCCAAAGCCTGCAACTCCAGCATCAACCATCTTC
Organism: Malania oleifera; assembly: GCF_029873635.1. Classification (NCBI taxonomy): domain Eukaryota; kingdom Viridiplantae; phylum Streptophyta; class Magnoliopsida; order Santalales; family Ximeniaceae; genus Malania; species Malania oleifera. Next base: position 144,861,127 of record NC_080418.1, read on the forward strand.
AGCATAGCTCCGCTGTACTAGAACCAACCTAGCCACACCAGCAGCAGATCCGAACAGAGCTCCTTAAGCCTCCTTCTATTGCAGCACCCGAGAGCTCCACCACAGCAGCTGCTGAGTTTTCCACGGCCTGCCATGGCCGCTTCTTTCTCTCTCTCTCTCTCCTTTTATTGCAATTGAATAATGTTTTCTTTTATTTATTTATTACAATTTATTGAAAAGTTAGAGTTTGGATACTTGTTAAGTGATTTTAATTTTTTTTTTCTATTTACTTATCTTGTATTTAATTCAAGTTGTTATTAGATTTAATTTAGTAGTTTTTATTTATCATTCGTTTAATTTAAATCCCGTTTTAATTTAGTTGATCTTTTCAAATTTAAATTTTTTGTCGAAACTTGTTTTAGTTTAGGGTCAAGTCATATTAAAGTTTTCATTTTTATTGTGTTCAGTCTAGTTTAGGTTGTTAGGGGTAATTTCTATCTGAGTTCTTGGTTGCCCTTGAATTTTGGTCTTGATCCAATTTCTTAATTTTGTTAAAGGTTTGATTTTTACTGTTTGTGAGTGTGTTTAATTTTGATTGCATCTCCATTGCGTGTTTAATTCCATATTCTAAGTTGCCATCTTTAATTAGTGTGTGTTCCAAAGTTTCCTTAAGTAGATTAGGATTTTGATACTTTTTTTTTTTTTAGTGAATGTTAGTTTTAGGGTTTTTAAATTACGTGTCATTTAATTCATCAGAAATAAAATTGAACAACCTTGAAAACTCTGAATCTGAACTGAGTTCAGTAACCTTTTTGCTTTCGATTGGAGAAACGTAAATTTTGAGATTAAAACACATTCCCTGAGGAGACGATCTAGCCATTGGGTTTAATATCACATGATAGAACTCCTATACTTGGGATAGCTCCCAAGTTGCTCATTTTTCGAGTGAGTCAAGTTTTTGGCGCCGTTGCCGAGGAATGTCGTTCTTAGTCTCAATTTTGCGTTTTTCTTGTCATTTTTATTAGTTTTATGAAAAAGAAAAAAAAATCATAAAACAAAAACAGAAAAAAATTCTGAGTTTTGAAAAAATGGCTGCACCTGCACCACGCACGATAATAGACTTTTTGCAGCTTGAATATGCCACTGCGTCCTCTTCCACTGTTTTGCCTTATGACAAGCTTAATTTCATGATGCAGCGTGGGAGGACGTCACTGCTACCTGAGTTCTACGGGACGGAATATGAGTGCCCATATCAGCACTTAGCAGAGTTTGAATTAACCTGCAACATGTTTTTCTCTCATGCTAAAACTGATGAATCTATTCGACTGAATTTATTTCTTACTACTTTGCCGGATAGGGCACTGATCTGGTTTCATTCCTTGAGACCTCACTCTATCATTAATTGGGTTGATATGGAGCGTGAATTCCTGCATGCATTTTGTCCCTCACAGAAAACTCAATTTTTGTAGGAACAGATTCTTAATTTTGTGCAGCAGGATGATGAGACATTTCGGGCTTGCTGGGAGCGATTCAAGGATCTACTAAGCACTTGTCCACATCACGGATTCAACTCATGGAGATTAGCTAATTGTTTTTATACTGCTCTTACCCCTGATTGCAAGTGTTTTGTCCAAACTATGTCTAGGAGAGCCCGTCAGCGAGGATCCAGATCAGGTATTATCATTCTTTGATTACTTGGCTGACAATGTCCCACAGTGCAATACACGATACACTCAGGCACCCATGACTGCACACCCTACCAGCACAATTAGTGGTGGTGATACATATGAGCCACCAAACTGCCCAAACAACCCTCCGCCTCAATATCAGCCACAACAGATCTCTCCGAGCTATACGTTGTCAGACCTTTTCAAGGATAGCATAACACAGATGGCGAACATGCTCCAACAATTCATGCAAACTCAAGTCGATCATAATAATGAATTGTGGGATACCATTAATGTGATAAGCACGCAATTGGACATCTTAGAAAAAGAAGAATTGCCCGTGAAACCTCAGCCTAGTCCTCAAGAGTACCAGCAGCCACACCAACAAATACACGATGTTCCTCTTGAGACAGCAGAGGCCACCACTACTTTGAGAAGCGAGAAATAATTTCCCCAACTTGAGATGCTCATCGTCAGACAACCAGTTGTCCCAGCACTAAAAGTCATGGCTGAACCAGAAGAGGTCAAAGAAAAATCAAAGGAAACGGGGCCAAAAGTAGAGCAGTTAGTTGATGAGGAGACTGATACTCATACGGAGTACCAACCTATGGTACCTCATACTCTGAGCTCAGAAACCGTGAAACCGTCACTCCTGCCTGAATTAGATGTTAAGGAGCCTAATGTGGAGGCAGACTCTTGCAGTGGTATGATGATATGTACACCCGATAAAGAGGATGACCAGTCTGGTGAGCATATAATTTTCAAAGAACCAGGTAAAAACTTTAATGTTAATGCTTCTGAAGAACTACAAGTAATTGCTCCAATAACTTCCCATCACACGTTAGTTCATAAAGAAGCACAATTCCTGGACATGATGTTGAATAAAGACCCTTTCTTGTCCACACGTGAGAGTCGACCTACACATGTATTGTTTGGTATATTAATGAGCATTAATTCATTTGAGGTTGATTTTCGTGCAGGTATGACGACTGATCGATTGTGGCGGCTCAAACTTGGAGAACCGCTGATGCAATTTATAGACCTACGACCACCAGACGAAATTCCCCCTGAGCCTCTGCCAGACAATTGTGATGTTTTTCTTTCCCTAATTTTCTTTTTATTTTATCTTATTTTATTTTTAGTTAGTTTTCAGGTCCATTTTCTTTTAGTTCGATTTTTATTTTCCATTATTTTGCCACTCAGGTACACCTTACCTTTCCCGTGCACAATCTTTTCTATTTCCCCTATGCTTTCATATTGAAGACAATGTTCCACTTTAGTTGGGAGGGATGAGCATTCGCATGTGACATTGTGCACATACACGTATTGGGTTTTTAATTTAAAAAGAAATCAAAAAAAAAAATCAAAAAAAATAAAAAAGATAAAAAAAAAAAAAAAAAAAGAGAAAGAAAGAGGAGCACTGAAGGATTACATTGCATTATGTCATGCTTAACACTGACTCATACCTTTCACATACTTGCGTATAACTTAAGAATGACACACTTGAGTCAATTATGCGTAGTTTCTCTTTATATGACTTTATGACTCTGAAGAATTGATTGGTAGTACATTCATGTTAATTTGGCTATATAATTTCTTGTATTTACACGGCATCTCACGAGGCTGAATAAACACATTCACGTGATTCATTGCACTTAGGGTTTCCTGTGAACACAGAGAGAACACCCGTGGTGACTATGACACCTTGTGAGATATCCTTGAGCTATTTATCATCCTTTTGAGCGTTAATATCAAATCAGAGTTCATGGAACTTAATTCTCTTTTTCTGGATGATTCCTTTGTACACCAGTCTATGTTTTGATTTACTAGCCTAGAGGTGACACCTAATGGGGAGATAGAAACCTAAGTTTTGTAGCCTACTCAAAATGAGAATGCTAAGCCACCCCTAGAGATAGACTTAATTCATGAACTCCTATTCGAGCTCAATTCCCATTGATGGTATGAAGATTACAAAAGAAGTGTTATGATTGTCCTAATTGATCAAGAAAAGACAGAAAATGAAGAATGAGTAGAAGAAAGAACAAGAAATAAACATGCACATGAGATGAAACGCTAATGCTTGATCCACATACATATCACAAAGAGTCAAGGACACGACACATGTTTTTCCACGTATGAAGATTCTTCAACCGGTTAATGCCTCAGATGTATTCATGACAAGTTTGTGAATGAGTTGATCTAGGGTGGTCTCAGTTGGATATGGCGAGTAGATGAGAAGATGCTAGGGTGAAGGACCCGACACCTCATAGATAGGCTAGATCCTTTCCAGACTAGTTCACTCCATATACTTGGCGTTGTTCCCTTTAATATGTGGGATGTTTGATTGTGACACTCCTCCTCACATATGATGAATGAACCCATTTTCTTTGAGTGTTCTTGAGGGTATACCAGTTAGGCCAAGTCAAAGCAACCGTTCTGTAGGTGTCCACTGGCGTCCTAGGTGTACTGAGTCACACACATCACACACACCTTGAGAGTTTACCTGTTTATACTCGAACTTATATGATTGCATTAACTCTAAATGTGCCTCTGATTAACTTCATGTGAGTATACTGCTCTTAAATGACATATAAACGATGAAACTTGCATAAGTGACGTGCTTTGGAGTTGTGTGTACTAAATATGAATAAGCCTGTGTGAAATTCAGTAGTATTCTCGTATATGAAATGGTATGCTTGTGTTGCATGTGCATTGATTTCATGATCACCGGAGTATGTAGTTGTAGACACCGCCCTAAAATTCATTCACGTCATTTGCTAGAGACTAGCAAAACGTTAGTTGGGGGGGTGTGATTACGCGTCAAAACTGCATAATTGGGCATCTTAACCCGGGTTTTACGGTTTATATTTTTAATTAAATGTCCAAAATTGTCCAATATTTTAATAAAGTGCCAAAATCATCATTCTTGAACTTTATTAAACTATTTATGAAGTTTTGGTAATTTTTTGTTGTAGGAAAAATCTCAGAAACCGAAACCAAAACCTGTTCATATTTCATAGATAACTTTTCTATCCGAGCTCCGATCAAGACGATTCAAATTTCTAAAGAAAGAGAAAAGGATTATCTACAAATTTCGTGTTTTGAGTTTTGTGAGAAATGGGCTCCAGAAGAGTCAGATTTGTGATGAACAGAGAATGAAAAAAAATGAAAAAAAAAATATAACAATTCGGGTTGGGTCAAGTTGCCGGGTCGGCTCCAATTGGGTCAGGTTGAGCCATCCAGGTCATAGGTCTAGGGCAAGCCTCCCCTCTCCTTTATTTAAATTTCCCATTCTCCTTCTTTTCCCCTGTTGGGCGCTGCCCTAGCCGCACTCTTCTCTTCCTCTTCTTCTTCTTCTTCCCTTACTTCTCCCTTGCCCTGTCTTTCTCTCTTACTCTCTCTTACTCTTCTTCTCTCTCTGGTTTCCCTCCCTTACACACCACTCCTCTCTCTCTCCCTGTTCTTTCTTCTCTCCTTGATTTTATTTTCTTTTTCTAATTCCCAGCTCTCTCTTCTCCTTTCTCATCCTCTGTTTCTCTACCCTACTCTCTTTCCTCCTAACACTCTCAGTATTTCTCCCTCTCCCTCTGTTCTTAACCCACAACACAGCCATGCACTCCACTACACACGGTCCCCTGTTCCCTGTTCTCTCTTCTCTTTTTCCTTCTCTTCTTCTTCTTCTCTTTACCTTGATTTATTTCCATCCTCTTTTTCTCTGTTTCAGTTTGTTTTTCTTCTTCCCTGTTCTCCCTCTTTGTATTCCCTTCCCCCTTTGTTCTTTCATTCTATCCATCTTTTAATCTTCCTATCCTCTTTAGCCTCAACCGAACCTGCTTCCCTAGCCTCCCAAGTTACAACCACTCCAGCGGACTCTCAGCCACAAGCTATTCCAACACAGCAGAGCTCCAACACAGCAGAGCAACTTCTCGATAGCAGCTGCTCCGGTCCAGCCACCATCCTCTGCTCCAGTCTCCATCCCAGCTGTAGCCACAAACAGCAGCACAAGCAGCCTAGCTCTCGGACAACCTCGAGCCACCAGACTTCTTTGCAACTCTAGCTAGGTTCTCTGCATCTTTGGCCACCCCCTGCTGCTGCCATACCAGCACAGCCACGAGATAGGCTAGCCTCAATTCCAGCACTTCCTGAGCTTCATGCTCTGCCCTTCCATCTTCCACAGCACCAGCTCCGAGGACTCCCATGGTTGTCTCTTTGGCCCTCTCTCTCTGCTTTCTTTTCTTTTATCTTTTCTTTTCTTCTCTTTTATTTCTCTTTATTTTTAAATTACAATTGGATATTTTATTTTTTATTTTTTTTGTTAAAGGTTATGCTTTCCCTTTCTTCTTTTTCATGTTACTGCCTTAGTCATAAACAATGATTCTTACTATAGGAGTTTATTGAAAAGAATTGAGTTTTGAGGATTGTTAAATTAATTTAGTTTCATTGCATTTTTAATTATCAAAGTTCATATTTTTATTATGTTCATTACCGCTGATTGTTAGGATTTCATTTGTGTTTTCGTGTGTGTTTGAATTTGATTGAGTTTTTATAGTGTGTTTTTAATTCCGTGTCCAAAGTTACCATCTTTAATTTACGTGTGTTTCGATGTTTGCTTAAGTAGAAGTAGGGTTTCTATTCTTGTTTCTTTTATTTAGTGCATGTTAGTTTAGAGTTTTAAATTACGTGTTATTTAATTTGTTAAAAGTAGAATTAACCACCCTTGAAATCCCGAATCTGAACCAAGTTCAATGCAATTTAATTTTGATTGGAAGAACGTTAAATCTGAGATTAAAACACATTCCCTGAGGAGATGATCTAACCCTTGGGCTTAATATTACATGACAGAACTCCTATACTTAGGATAGCTTCTAAGCTACTCATTTTTCGAGTGAGTCAGTCACATACAATTCGACTGTCCTTTCAAAAATAAAGATGTAAAAATAAAGAAAGTATGGAAGGTCAAAGGTCAATCTAGCACAAATCCCCCAGGACCTAAGACAATCTGGGTACCAAAGCTAGTTGCTTAATTGTGTCTTGCAAATTTTCTTAAGATCAGCATCCTCAAAAGATAAATGGTATATGGATAGCGGATGCTCACTCCACATGACCGAGGATAAAGCAAAATTCATATCCATCATACTCAAGGATGAAGGGTTTGTTGCTTTTGGAGATAATGCTAAGGGAAGGATCACAGGTGTCGGTAAAGTCGGTAATGATTCCTCACTCATTATTGATGATGTTTTATTAGTTGAAGGTCTAAAGCACAATTTATTGAGCATAAGTCAACTATGTGATAAAAGCTACAAAGTATCATTTGAACATGACAAGTGCATAGTTGAACACAAAACTGATAATAAGATATTGTTCATTGCTAAGCATCATAAAAACGTATATACCACAAGTTTTGATAACTTAACTTCACAAAGTGTAACATGCTTATCTACTATAAATGAAATAAGTTGGATTTGGCATAGGAGACTAGGACACGCAAACATGGATTTAATCTCAAAACTAGTTAAGAAAGAATTAGTTAAGGGACTGCCTAAGACTAAATTTGTGAAAGATAAAATCTGTGATGCATGCCAATTAGGAAAACAAGCAAGAACAAACTTTAAGAAGAAGAAAGAGATCTCCACTACTAGGCCACTCCAAATGCTACACTTGGACTTATTTGGACCAAACCCAATTCAGAGTTTAGGAGGAAAATCATACGCTTTTGTCATAGTTGATGACTTTTCAAGATACACATGGGTACTATTCTTAGGTCATAAAGATGAAGCATGTGAAAAATTTATAAACCTGTGCAAGAAAGTACAAAATGAAAAGGGATACACAATTACTAAAATTCAAAGTGATAAGGGTAGAGAATTTAAAAATCAAGGCATGGAAGACTATTGTAATTCATTAGGAATTGCCCATAATTTTTCAGCTCCTAGAACACCACAACAGAATGGCGTAGTTGAAAGGAAGAATAGATCTATATAAGAAATGACTAGAACTATGCTTAACGAACATAAATTACCTAAATACTTCTGGGCTGAGGCAGTTAATACCGCCTGCTATGTGCTAAATAGAGTTTTGATTAGACCATCACTTAATAAGACTCCTTACGAATTATGGAATGGCCATAGACCAAAAATATCATATTTTCATATCTTTAGTTGTAAGTGTTTTGTGCTTAGAGACAATAAGCATCTAGAAAAGTTTGATGTGAAATCAGATGAAGGTATCTTCCTAAGGTATGCTTTAGATAGTAAAGCATATAGAGTATATAACAAATGAACATTGACAATTATAGAATCTATTCATGTAGTGTTTGATGAGTCAAATCCCTTCTCCAAAAGAACTGATGAAGATGAAATTGAATTAAACAAGGAACTTGAAGAACTATCAATTGAGAATGATTCAGAAAAGAAAAATGAACTTAAGGAACCATCCATTGAAATTGATCAAACTACAAATGAGATTAATGAACCACCTAGATAATGGAAATACATAAAGAATCATCCCATAGATCAAATAATAGGTGAACCATTACGTGGAGTAGCCACTCGCTCCTTTCTTAGGAACATGGTTAGTCATTTTGCATTTATATCTCAAGAAGAACCTAAGAATGTGAGTGAAGCTATAGAGGATGAATCTTGGGTGCTGTCCATGCAAGAAGAATTAAATCAATTTGAAAGAAACAAAGTATGGACATTAGTTCCCAGACCTGAGGATAAGTCAATCATAGGGACCAAATGGATATTTAAGAATAAGAAAGATGAACATGGAGTAGTTGTGAGAAATAAGGCTAGATTAGTAGCTCAGGGATATAATCAAGAAGAAAGTAATAATTTTAAAGAATCATTTGCCCATGTAGCTAGGATGGAAGTCATACGAATGCTTTTAGCATATGCAGCTTTTAAGGATTTCAAGCTATATCAAATAGACTTCAAAAGCGCATTTTTAAATGGCTACATAAATGAATAAGTGTATGTAGAACAACCCCCAGGCTTTGAAAATCATAAGAATCCAGATCATGTTTATAGACTAACAAAAGTCTGGTATGGTTTAAAGCAAGCTCCTAGAGCTTGGTATGAAAGGCTAAGCGGTTTTTTATTAGAAAATGGATTTATTAGAGGAAAGATAGATACAACTCTGTTCATAAAGTCTAAGAAAGATGATATTCTCCTAGTGCAAGTATATGTAGATGACATCATATTTGGCGCTACAGATAATGAATTGTGTAATGAATTTGCCAATACCATGCAAAATGAATTTGAGATGAGCATGATGGGTGAACTAAACTTCTTCCTAGGACTTTAGATCAAACAAGCAAATCATGGAATATTCATAAATCAATCAAAGTATATTAGAGACTTACTCAAAAAGTTTAATATGGAAGACGGAAAAATACTAGGTACACCTATGAGCGCTTCATTGAAATTAGACAAAGATGAACAAGGTATACCTGTAGATGTCAAGCTATATCGTGGAATGATAGGTAGCTTGTTATACCTGATTGCCAATAGACCAGATATAATGTTTAGTGTATGCTTGTGCGCAAGATTTCAGTCTGCTCCAAAAGAATCTCATTTACTAGCAGTTAAATGGATACTTAGATATCTAATAGGAACCGTGGACATTGGGTTATGGTACCCTAAGTACACATCCTTTGAGATTCTTAATTATTCAGATGCTGATTTTGCGGGTGCAAAGTGGATAGGAAGAGCACTAGTGGTGCTTGTCATTTCTTAGGACACTCCTTGGTCTTTTGGTTTTCAAAGAAACAAAATTCAGTTGCTCTTTCCATAGCTGAGGTTGAATACATAGCGGCAGGTAGTTATTGTGCTCAAATGCTTTACATGAAGCAACAATTGAAGGATTTTGGATTAAGTTATGAAACAGTCCCTATAAGATGCGATAATACGAGTGCAATAAATATATAAAAGAATCCCATATTACATTCACGAACTAAGTACATAGAAATACGACATCACTTTCTTCGTGACCATGTGCAAAAAGGGGATGTAACACTAGAGTTTGTATGCACAGATGAACAATGGGTAGATATATTCACGAAACCACTTGCAGAGGATAGGTTTATCCAAATTAGGCGTGAATTAGGTCTCATGCATAGTAGAGAGGTTGCTTAGATTCATGTTAGATGATATAATTCAGGGGGAGCAACGTCACTTACGATATAATCACTTGGTATTGCATTAATCAATAATTGGACACATTTAATACCTTAAGATTTGTAAGGGGAGAAAAATATAACGGTACATCTACTCATGCTTTACTGATGTTATGCAACGGGTGAGATATACAAAGGGGGAGAAATTGTTGTTGATGTCATGGTTGAAACATCATGAGCATAATCATTATGAGCATATTTCATACTTTATTTAGATTCGGGCACTTTGTATATGAACATGAGTATATTGTCATTCATTGATTATTTGATGCAATAATTGAGGGGGAGCCTTGTTAGGTATAACCCATTATATATTTTTGCTCGTGCATTTGTCATCATAAAAAAGGGGGAGATTGTTGACATTACGAGTCAATTATGTTTTTGATAATGATAAATCACTTGGTATTTGATATGTGCATGGAGTTTGTGAACATAAACTATATTAAGCATGTATGGAAAGATAACGAGCCATGGAAGCCTTCAAGTAAAGCTTACAAATCTTGGCAAAATCCATGGAACTCAAAAAGTATAAGAATCAAGATGCAAGCAGAAAAGTTCAAGATCATCTTGGGAATGGGTATTTAGAACTCATGTACTTACATTCTCATATGATTTAATTTGAGGCTCAACATAAATTAGACTTTCTTTAGGATTCATGCATTTCATGTATATCATTAGGGAACCTTCATGGACTTAAAATTTTTTTTGAAATCATGGAAAATATGTTTTATAAAAGGCTTAAGAAAAAGAGTAAAGCATTTTTTTTTAATTTAGAAAAAGGAAATAAAAAAAAAAAAAGGGACTTCGGTAGCCTAAACTCCACCTTAGTAGCCTGAAGAAATTTTCAAGAGCCTAAAGATTAAGTTCGGTAGCCTGAAGAATTAATGGAAAAACACAGAAAGTGGTAGAGGCACTTCGGTCGCCTGACCTTGGAACCTCGGGCGCCTGAACTTGCCACTTCAAGAGCCTGAACCCCACTTCAGTTGCCTGAAGTCGCGGGAAAGTTTAAAAATCAAATTTTTATTAAAAGGACTCGCGAGCTATTTCTTTTATCCAACGGCTGAGATCAATTCTATAGGTAAGATACTATATATACTAAATTTCTAAACCCTAGAACAACGCTAAGACACACAACAAAGGAAGAACACATCGTATTGCAAGATTGTAGAGAAACTTGAGCTAATTGTCTACACTTTATTCTACTTTCATCGTTTTTGGGCAAATCTATTCCGAATATCAAAAGGCATTCATTCATTCAACTGTGCTTCAATCTAGTATTGAGGTCGATCTTTCAAGTTATTATTTTTAAGAACTTCTCATCTCATTACGTATTCTTGAACATCATTAGAAAAGTTTTGATCTTGAGTGTGCATATTCGTATAAAAAATTGATTTTTGAAAAGATCATTACTTGAGAAAGTTTATTTAACTTGGTTGATTGATTTTTGACTCAAGAGTATATAAATATACATATATATATATATATATATATATATCATTTATTGAGCTTATTATAGAAAAACCTATTTTGATTAAAAGGTTGATCTTGAAAGTACCTATACATATACATAGTTATTCTAAATAAGATCATTACTTGATTTTAAGTATGTGATTGATTGAAAGGTTTGTGTTAAGTGTGTGTTTTCTAAAGGATCTATATTTTAGATATATTTTAACGCTTGATTAAATATCCTTGGTACTTATAACTATATATTTTTGAGGGATAATTTCTGAAAAGCAATATACTCAGTTTGAGATTAAATACTTGAAAGAAAAATTTTGTGATTTTGATTGATTTAATATTCAAGACAAAGTTTTTTTTTTGTTAATAAGTTCACTTAATATATATTTGTGACTTTTTGTAAAGTGAACCAAGAACCCTAGTATACTCCAAAACATTTTAAATATATCTTTACTTGGGAGTTTTGTTTAAACAGGGATTTGTTTGTTGAAGCATATCATACATTAAAACGATTGTATCATTTTCATACATTCATGAGTTTCAAGTTATATCATATGCTAATGTATCAGGAAATTGAATTGTATTCACAAACTTTTGTTAGAAGCATTGTTTTGAGTGTTATTTTTCAGATCCTATTATATACACGGTTTGGTGTGTGAACCTGTGTGTGAGGAGAGAGATGTATCTCTTGTAAGCAGCGGAGTAGGAGGGAGTTGTGCCTCTTATAAGAAGCGGATTGTAAGGGAAGCTCCGTCCCAATTTAAGGAGTGGGGGTTTAGTGAATCCTTGAGTGGTTGCTCAAGGCGAGGATGTAGGCCAAGTCGGCTGAACCTCGTAAAACTGCGTTTGTCTTCTCTCTTCCCTTTATTCTTTATTTTCAGCACTGCATTTAAATTGTGTATATTAAATGCATAGGTTGGATAGCCTTGCACATAAGTAATTGAGTTACAAGAATTCATTGGTAAATATATAAGAAGGGTTTAAGCGGTAAATAAGTGTCAAAGAATTTTTAAATACCCAATTCACCCCCCGTCTTGGGATTACACCTGATTCAACATCCATGATGAGGCTATGAATTATTTTGAGCAATTCTTGAGGTAGAATAGTTCAGTGCAAAGGTCAAATTTGGATGGTATTATCCAATCGGTGGTTTCTGAGGATTCTATAGGACATCTGAAGGAAGAACCAACTGAGGAGGAGGTTTATGTAGCTATTTCTTATTTTTTTGTGAACAGTAGCCCAGGACCGGATGGGTTTGGGTCTTCTTTCTATATTACGTGTTGTAAGATTATTAAAAATGATGTAATGAATGCGGTAAGGGAGTTCTTCAAAGGTAACATGTAGCCTCAGTATTTTTGTTCCTCTTACATAGTTCTTATTCCAAAAGTAAATGATCCTCAATCTTTTGATAAATTTCAGTCGATAAACCTTTATAACGTAATCTATAAAATTTTCTCCAAAGTCCTTGTTGGCAAGCTTTCGTTGGTGATAAACAATTTAATATCTTTTGAGCAGGGTGCTTTTGTGAAAGCGAGGAGTATTTTTGAAAATATAACGTTTTCTCAAGAGATAATAAAATTATTAAATAGGCGGGTGAGAGAAGGTAATATGATGCTAAAGCTTGACATGAGCAAAGTGTATGATCAAGTGGAATGGCAGGTGGTATATTAGATTTTCCATGCTTTTGGTTTTCCAAATTGGTTTTGTAAGTTGATTCAGAATTGTATTTCTACTGCATGGTTTTCTGTTATGATGCATGACACTTACAGGAGTTTTTTCAAGTCCAAAAGGGCTTGAGGCAAGGGGACCCATTGTTGCCGTATATTTTCATCATCATGGAAGAAGTTCTTTCTAAATTAATCCAAAAAAGTTGACTGAGAAGCGAATTTTACCATTTGCGCATCCAAGTGGTGCACCTATTATATCGAATTTAATGTATGTGGATGATATGGTTACATTTGCTAATGATGGTAAAAAATCTGTTAGACAGTTAATGGAGGTGATTGAGTATGAAAACTGGACTGGCCAAAGGGTGAATAAAGATAAATCAGCTATTTTTTTCTCAAAGAAGTTGGGTGCTCAGAAGAAGAGAGAAATTCTTCAAGAGATTGGTTTTATTGAAGGTAAATTTCCTTTTATATATTTGGGTGTGCCGATAGTGGATGCTAAATTGAAGGGCTGTCATTTTAATCCTTTAATTCAAAAAATCAGTAAGGGAGTTAAGGGCTAGAAAAGTAGATTGTTGTCCTAAAAGTCTCGAAACTGGTGATAAAAAAGATACAAGTAACGTTTAATTCTTATTTCTAGAGATTTAAGGATGGAAAAGAAAAAAATGAAATGGAGAGCTTGGAAGAAATCGTGTGTTCCTGAGGAGGGAGGCATAGGACTAAGGGACATTCAGAAAGTGCAACGGTCTTTGTTCATGAAGTTTGGTTGGTAATTATTAACACAAAATTCTCTATGGGCTAGATTTTTTAAAGCTAAATATGTAAAATGTGGACATATGGCTCTTTGCAGGCCACATGGTTCGGATTCTTCTTTCTGGAGAAAAGTTCTACAATGTATGCCTGAGCTGTTAAGTAAATCTAATTGGAAGGTTAGAGAAGGAGATGTAAAATTGTGGTATGATAAGTTTCTGGATTCAGGGCCTTTGTTTTCAGAATGTCTAGATGGTGCACATTCACATATCAGATTAAAAGATTTGGTTATCAATAATGTGTGGGATGTGGAAAATTTGTAAAGGATCCTGGGATTTAATAAAGTGGAAGAAGTGATGAAAAGAGTTGGAAAACTTAGAAACTCTTCGGACATACTGCTATGGCTTTCGGAAAAGGATGGTTGCTTTAATACAAAGTCGGCTTATGATGTTATCAGAGTTAGAGCTCTAAAACTTTACTGGGCAAAGTGGGTTTAGAACAAATGGTTACTGAAAAAAATAGCTATCTATATGTGGACAACTACCTTTAAGTGCTTAAGTGTTGATGAAAAGGTGATAAAGGTGGGGGTATCACTTGCTTCGGCGTGTAATTGTTGTGAGATGAGGCAACTAGAAGATATGGAGCACCTTTTAAATAAGGGAGATATGGATGCTAATGTATAGAGGAAGGTTTCGGTGGCGGTAGATGTAGTGACCTAGAGGAATTATAATATTTAAATAACAAAGGGAAGAGTGAAAAGGAAATCAAAAAGGGGCAAAAGCAGGTCTTCGTCGACGAGGGTGTGATTTGTCGACGAGAAAATAATGAGAGAGGTTTTGGGTGATTCTGAATTTCGTTGACGAGGAGAGAGTTCGTCGACGAGTTGTTTTCATGACCTCGTTGACAAGGGCCAATGTATAAGTAGTTCTAAATGCCATTTTTTAGTGGATTTTGGCTGCAAAAATCTCTCTCTCTCTCTCTCCTCCCTTCAGTTCCCCTCACTTCTCTCAAGCTTTCTAGGCTCATTCTTCGCCGAATTGACGATCCAAAGCCACCACGATGCTCCTGGGAAAGTTCTCTTCAAATCTGCTGGAGTGGATCGTTAGTCGGGCTGAGTTGGAAACATCCTAGATTTCGGATAAGGCTTTTTACTCAGTATTTGGCTATTTGATAGTTGTAGAAAGCGTAGTACGCGTAGAAATACTGAACTTTAGTTCTGGGAAATGTCGTTTTCGGGTTGTTGAGCGGGGAACCTTGCGGGTGCAGGAGTATTTCTCTTATAGGCTTTTTAGGAATCAGGTAAGGGGATAAACAAAGCTAGTTATTTTATAAAAATGTATGTATGTTATTACAGCATCTGATTTTAGGAAAATAAATATATTTATATATGTTTTATATTTGGGAAATACTGCTGAAAATGATGGTATGTTAAATATACGAAAAACTTGTTTTATGTGGCATGAGTGGAAATTATTATGAAATACTATTTTCTGGGAATATGATAAAGATATGGATTTTTATAACGGAAAAAACGGCGTACGAGCCAAGATTTTTATATGTTTGCCGGTGTACGGGCCAAGCTATGTGTATGATTTGCCGGCATACTGCCGAACTATGGATATGTTTTGCTGGCATACGGGCCGTGCTATATATATGATTTGCTGGCGTATCGGCCAATCTATGGATATGATTTGCCAGCGTACGGGCTAAGCTATGGATATGATTTACCGGTGTACGGGCCAAGTTATGGTAAAATGTGAAATACCAGCGTATGGGCCGATGATTTTCATGATATACGTATATATGCAAAATGATATGATTGATTTGATAATTAATGGTATGAAATATCCATGTATCATAGTTTCAGTATATGCTATATGTTATCAAAACCTGGTTGGCTTGGTCTAAGTTAGCACTTGCACGGAACCGATGCTATGTGTTCATGATTTATCATGACATTTGTGTTAACGCCTCTGTACGGAGTGGTGTGAGATTGGATGGTCAATGTGGTTTTAAGAAGTGTGAGTGCCCCTGGTGTACGGACCAGGTCTGGCAGACACATCGGACTTACAAACTGTACTCTTGACTTAGCAGTGGTCGACCAACCATTGTCAGGTCCTGCCTTTGGGCCTCACAACCCAGTCATGTAGGGGTAATACATGACAATAGCCAGCTAACCTACTAGGAATGTTTTTGTATTATTATTATTATATGAGATGAGTTATGCTATGAGAATACAGTATGTTCTGTCATGTTGTTATTATACATGTTTTTCCCAGAAATATATATAGAATTTTTCTGGTTATGTTCATGATTATATATATATCACATAAATGCTCATGTTGCCACACACTAATATTAGTTTATTTCCCTTACCGAGAGGTGTTCCACGCCGAATTTCATAAATATTTCAAGAGCCCCTGATAGGAGAGCGGGTAAAGCTCCGCTGATATAGTACTGTTGATCTGCCCTCTCTGAAGGGTAAGTTTTGGTGGGGATGGTTGGATTTTGTTGGAAATATCCCTAGGCCTTTCTTTTGGGATGTATATACTTAAATGTAATGGATGTAGTAACTCTGGTATTATGATGGATGGTTTTGTATTTATGATATTATAATTGTATATTTCCTGCTGCTTAGGCTTTCGTTATGTGTTTCTAATGTATCTCTAGTACCCACGGGTCTAGGTGGATCATGATCTGCTGGGTTTATTATATGAGTTTTATTGTATTATGAAAAAAAATATATGTGAAAATTAAGCAGGTCGTTACAGTAGATGTACCTTTCCTTAAGCAACAAAGTTGGAAAGAAAGAGTCCAAATGTGGTTTAATAGGGCTTCCCGATACTCTCAATCGGGAACATTGATGGGATTGATTCCTTGTTTAGTAGTTTGGAGGTTGTGGAGAAGGAGATGTGTGGCTAGAATTGAGGGGAAATTGGAGAGTAGTAAAGATGTGTGGTTCTCCATTAAGTATTGGGTGGGGGTTTTGAGTAAGAATATGACAGGAATGGCTCAGTTAAAGGATGCTGATGTTCGGATATTGTAGAATCTGGAAGTGCAAATTGTGAATAAAAGACCAGCGGGTGGTGGTGGAATCCTTAGAAATTGTACAGGTTCTTTTATTTTTGGTTTTTCAAAATATTTTGGTTTTTATTCAAATAATGAAGCTAAATTGAGAGCTGTGGTGGAAGAAATAAAGATTTGCAAACATTTGGGACACACCAGTATTTATATTGAATGTGATTCGACTATTATAGTAAATTGGATAAGATCCAGTAAGTGCTCCTTGTGGTATTTCTTGGATTTTTGGGAGCAGCTTATTTGTAACGACTTGCTTATTTTACCTTTTCTTTTTTTTTTCCTTTCCATAACAACAAAACCAATATAATAAACCCAACAGATCATAATCAATCTGAACCCGTCAGTACTAAGGATACATCATAGATACAATATAGAAGCCTAAGCAGTAGGAAACATAAAACTATATACATTTCTTAATACCATTCAATACATTTCTTAATACCAGAGTTACTACATTCATCACATACAACCCAAAATAGTCAAAAATCAGTCCTAAGGTCGTCTTCCAATGTAACAACCCCAAAAATGATTATACAAGATTAGTGGGGTGATTCCCAAAAAAAATAAAATTAAATAAAATTAATTAATTAATTAATTGATTAATTAATTAATTAAATTTATTAAAAAATTAATTAAAATTTATTTTTATTTTTATTTTTATTAATAAAATATATTATTATTATTATTATTATTATTATTATTATTATTATTATTATTATTATTATTATTATTATATATAAATTTAACATCCTGAAGCTTCAAGCTTCAGGATGCATCTACAGAGCCACCTACCCCCCCCCCCCCTTCTTCCTTTTCTGTTGTATTTTGCGTAGGAGACCTGCGCAGTCTCTCTCTCTCCTCTCATTCTCTCTCCCTCTCTTCTCAGTTACATGACGGATTTTCACTCGATCGAAAATCGAAAGATACCGTTGGACTCCATTCTCCGCTATCGTCATTTCTACCGGAGCGGATCGATGGTAGGAGTGGCGTAGGTGTATCTCCTGGGGTAAGTCAATTTTCCATTTTTCTTTAATTTCTTACAAATTATAAGTCTAATTGACGAACGGACACCACCATGAGAATTTAGGGATGATTCTCTACAAATCTAGTGGGATGGAATTTTTGTGGGGTCATCATGGGCAAAACCCCAAATTTGGGGTACAAAGGTTATTAAGGGGCTTATTTTTAATTAATTAGGATTAATTTGAAAATATTAAAATGTTGAGCATCTGGAGTTGAAGTAGAATTTTCGGAATTTAGGATCCGGGTGAGCGTCGCGGGTGTAATTTTGGGACCCGCAGACAAAATTTAGAAAATTAAGTGGGGGTATCAAATATTGGTTTAAATGTTAATTTGGAGTACATGGAGCCTAGTGAAGGCTAGGTGGGTATTATTTTGGGAAAATAGGTTAATTAATCTGGGAAAAATGTAAATTTTAGGATTTGAATTTCGAGCACCAAAGGTGTAGGATTTGGCTCCTAACGAGACTCTTAGTAAGTCAAGTAAGTGGAATAAGTTATAGCAGTATTTTTAGAATTACCGTTTGAATTAATATATAAAAATTAGTATATTGTATTTTGCCTGAAAATTATTATGATATAAATATCAGATAAATTGTGTGGCATTTGAGTAATATTAATTTGTGAAGCTTTGGAGGCTGAAATTAATATATTATGAATATTAGATGAAAACTGTGTGGCATATGACATATGTTGAAAAATGTGAAATATAACGATGGGTATTTTCTGAGAAAATATTGAAATGAGAATGATTGATGTGATTAGTGAAAAATAATTAAATGTGGTATTTATATGTAAGTGGAAATTATTTGCATGAGAAATGAGTTTGTACAAATTACTAATATGAGTATTTTGGGAAAATGTAAAAATACGTGAAATATGATATATATTATTACGAGATGATGAAATGTGCACAGAAAATGATGAGAATACTTATATTGAACTGAATTGTGATATACTGAAATATGATTGATGAAATGTCAATACCGCATAATGATTGCGGGTATGTGATAGTGAACCATGATGGATGGTTATGATATTGAGCACGGTACCATTGCTAGTGGTGTTAGTGCAACCACACGAACTCTTGGAGCGTGTGGCGTGATAGTCGACTAAGCCATTTTGTAGGGTTGTTGGGCCCCCTAAGTTCGGATCAAGGCTATAGGCCATCCAGTCGTACTACAAACGCGATATGTGAGATGATATTTGATCTAACCGGGTCGGCCAACCGCGGTTAGATCTAGCATTCGGGCCGCACAAACTTGACCATGGGGGGAAGCATGGCGTGGATAGAAAGATCCTTAGGGTGGCCATGAGTTACAGACGCGATGTTGGTATTTGATACCGAGGATACTCATAAGCCGAAAAATAAAAATGAAAATGGAAAGTGAAAGAATGATAAAATTGGATAAAATGATAAATGAAAGAAAGAATGGAAATTAAGAAACATAGAATGATAAAATTAATAAATGGAACTGTGTGAGTTAATAATATAAATAATTGAGGCGAAGTCAAACTCTCCACTTGAGGGCTTACTGAGTAAGGTGAGTGCCCTGATAGGTATCAGATGTGGTCATAGTTGGCTGCATAACATGTTAGGACAGAGGGAAGCTACCTGTATGGGTGGGTAATCTTCCTTATTCTTAGGAACTTCGCAGGTAAAAATGTGTTGGAATGATTGATTTTTGAGAAATGATTTTAAAGCTTATAAAAGCTTGTGTTGTATATTTATATGACTATGAGAATATATTTGCCAATGTATTTTTTCAGATGAAATGTTATTTTGAAAAGTAAAGCATGTTATAACTAAACTTATATGGCCACACACTATAAATAATTTATTCCTTCTTATTGAGATGTGTCTTGCCCAATTTATCTAAATTTTTCGGGGAACAGAGACCGACCGGGTGATAGAGCTCCGTGACAGTAGGGAGCTAGAACCCTGATATACAAGGTGAGTTTGGACTAGGGAGGTGTGATTCCCTAGGGTTGTATCATTTTTGGGTATAAGATAGTATTGTGTAAATATGTATGTTAATACTCTGGATATTGTATTCTGGATGATATGAATATAATGTCTTCCGCTCTTAGGTTTTATAAATAAAATAACTTTTTACCCAATACCCAGTGCGGGTCGGGTCGTATGAATGATAGTAGAATTGTTGACGTGACCGATTTATGGATGTTGTCGATGACGTGTAATTTATTTATTCTTGTTTATGAAAAAAAATTGTACGAAAATCGGGACGTCACACCCAAAATCCATTTGACCCTAACAAATACTTACCCTTCAAATAGGGTAGAAGTAATGAAATCTAGCATTGTAGAGCTTTATCTGCTCTCCTATCTGGGGCTCCTGAAATGTTCATATAATTCGGGGTGAGACACCTCTCAGTAATGAACATAAACTAAAACCAGTGTGTGGCAACATGAGTATTTCCGTGTTATACATAAAAATACACATAGGCATATTTAGTAAAACTGCTTATATCATTTATGGGAAAAACATGTATAATCATAGCATGGAAGAACATACTGGATTTCCATAAGCATAATTCATCTCATTTAATAATAATACAAAAACAGCCCTGGAAGGTTAGCTGGCTGGTGTCATGTCTTACCCCCACATGACTAGGTTGTGTGGCCCCAAGGCAGGACCTGACAATGGCTGGTTGACCACAGCCAAGTCAAAGTAAATGTTTGTAAGTACGATGGGTCTGCCAAACCTGGTCCGTACACCAGGGGCGCCAACACTTTAATAGGCCACATCGACTATCCATCCTCATGCTGCCCCATACGATAGCGATAACACAATATCATGATGATCATGAACACATAACAACAGTACCGTATAAGTGCAAGCCTAAACCAAGCCAACCAAGTTCTGAAAACATATAACATATTCCAAATTGTGATACATTGCTATTCCATAATAATAATTGTCAATTCAATATCATCATATCACATTTCATATATAACATGAAAATCATCGGCCCGTACGCCGGCATTTCATATTTTATCAATCAGGGTCCATACACCATATCGCATATTAATAAGAAGCTCGGGCCGCATGCCGACATATCATATAAATGGCTCAGCCCGTACGTCGGCATAACATGTAACAAGTTCAGCTCGTACGTCGGCATATCATGTGAAAATATCCTCGACCTGTACGCCGGTATATCATATAAAACTCTCGGCCCGGACGTCGGTATATCATATTAAAATTCTCAGCTCGTACACCGGTTTATCATATTAAACTTTGTATTGTTTAATATTTTCCTAGAAAACAGTAATTCATAATAAATTCTACTCATGCCACACAAAATGGGTATTATGTATATTCAGAACATATCGTCATTTACAACAGTATTTTTCCCAAACATAATGCATATATATATATATATATATATATATTCCTGAAATTAAATTCTATAAGGTTATACATATATTTTCATAAAATAACTGGCTTAGTTTATCCCCTTACCTGATTTTTGAAAAGCCCTTACAACAACTAGTCTTGCACCCGCAGGATTCCCCATTCAACACCCTAAAAATAGCATTTCCCAAAACTAAACTTCAGTATTTCTTCGTGTACAACATTTCCTATAACTATGATAAAGCCAAATTTTGAATAAAAAGTCATACCTTGAATTTCGGATGAATTCCAAACTAGCCCCACTAATGATCCACTCTAGCAGATTTTTAGAGAACCTTCCCAGGAGTGTTGTGGTGGCCTCGGATCGTCAATTTGGGAGAAGATCGGCCCGAAATCCTAGAGAGAAGGATTGGAAACCGAAGAGGAGAGAGAAAAGGGAGTCTGCACATGAAATTCCAACAAAAAATGAAGTTTAGGCCTATTTATACACTGACCTTCGTCGACGAGCCACGTCACCTTGTCGACGAGGTCAAGAAGGTCGTTCGTCGACGAACGTTTGTTTTCTTCGAAGAAATTCAGAGATGGGCAATTAGCCTCTCGGTATCTTCTCGTCGACGAAGTGCACCCTCGTCAATGAGGACCTTCGCCCCCTTTTTAATTTTATTTTTCTCCCTCTTTATTGTTTAAATATTATAATTCTTTGGGTCACTACATTCTCCCCTCCTTATAAAAATTTCGTCCTCGAAATTTGCTATCCACATGATTCATCATCCATTAAAGAAAACAGTCTACTTATTTTATTACTTACCCTCACTTCTGGCGGAGGAATACCGTGGTTACATTCCAAGTCTTGAGAGATTACAAATACAAAATAAAATTCTCCCAAAACTAAAAGACTACTTATTAACTAAACCACTACATGTACCTGCAAAAGAAACATTACCTACTATTACACTTCCTTGAATAACTATGGATATCTCTGCCTCATCTGTTCCTCGAGTTCCCAAGAAGTTTCTTCTATTGCATGATTTCTCCACAAGATTTTCACTAGAGGAATTTTCTCATTACGTAACTTTTGTTCTTTCCTATCTAGAATTTGTATAGGCACCTCTTCATAAACTAGTGAATCACTGAGCTCTAATTCATCATAACTGATCATGTGAGAAAGGGTCCGGGATATATTTCCTCAACATGGAAACGTGGAATACGTCGTGGATCCTAGATAAAATAGGTGGCAAAGCTAACCTATAAGCAACTGGCTCCACTTTCTTTAGAATCTCGAACAGACCGATGGACCTAGGGCTAAGTTTACCTTTCTTCCTAAATCGCATAACCCCTTTTAACGAAGCTATTTTCAAAAATACATGATTACCGACATCAAACTCCAATTTCCTGCCGCGGTTATCGGTATAACTCTTCTATCGGGTCTGAGCTGCACTGATTCTATCTCTGATAAGTTGAACCTTATCACACGCTTGCTGAATAAGCTCTGGTCCCATAACTCATCGCTCACCCACTTCATCCCAAAATAAAGGAGAATGACATCTTCTACCGTTAAGCGCCTCAAATGGTGTCATGCCAATGCTAGCCTGGTAACTGTTATTGTACGCAAATTCCACTAGCGATATGAACTAAGTCGAACTACCCCCAAAATCTAGCACACACGCTCGAAGCATATCTTCTAATATTTGAATCGTCCTCTCAATCTGCCCGTCTAACTAAGGATGGAACGCCTTACTAAAAGATAACTAAGACCCTAGAGCCTCCTACAAGCTCCTACAAAATCATGACATGAAACATGGGTCTCTGTCTGACACTATAGACACTGGCACACCGTGAGAACTGACTATCTCCTGAATATATATCTCTGCCAGTCTGTCTATGAAGTAGTTGATCTTGATGAATGGAAATGGGCAGTCTTGGTCAAACGATCCACAATCACCCAAATTGCATTCTGGCCATGCAACGCCGATGGTAGTCTTGAAATAAAGTCCATAGATATATGATCTCATTTCCACTCTAAGATAAAAGGTGGCTGCAAGTGGCCCACCGGTCTCTGGTGCTCAGCTTTTATCTGCTGACTCGTCACACACTAGGCTACATACTCAGTAATTTCTTTCTTCATACCACTCCACCAAAAAGACTCTCACGGATCCCTATGCATTCAGGATGAATTTTGTACAAGGATCTGTGAGCCTCCTCTAAAATGGTCTTTCTGATGTCAGCATCGGTAGGAACACATAATCTGGAATGGAACCTTAAAGCTCCGTCATTTTTAATACAGAATTCCTCCCTCTGACCATTCTGCACTCTGACTAATACCTCTGCTAATTCTGGATCATCTTTCTGAGCAGCTTTAATCCTTTCCTACAGAGTAGGCTGTACCACTAAACTAGCAATACAAGCTTGAAAACCATTTTCAACCAACTCTATACCGAATCTTTCCAGATCCATCATAATCAAATACTGAATCTCCACAGCTGCCAACGCTAGTCCCACAAACTTCCTACTCAACGCATCAGCCACCACGTTTGCCTTCCCTAGGTGGTAACTAATAGTGCAGTCAAAATCTTTAATGAGTTACAACCATCTTCTCTGCCTCATATTTACTTTCATCTGAGTGAAAAAAAATACTTTAAACTCTTATAGGTTGAGAAGATTTCACATTGTTCACCATACAGATAATATGTAACGACCCGAAGAATAATGGTATTTAAATAATAAAGAGGGAGGGAAATGGAAAAATCTTTGGATGTAATAACCCAAGGAATTTTTTAATGGCCTCGTCAATGAACACAGGGGATTCATCGACGAGGGTACAAGAGGGTCTCGTTGACGAGGGCATGTTTCGTCGACGAAAAGATACCGGGAGGCTGTTTTGGGCGATTTTGAATTTCTTCGACGAAAGGGAGAGCTCATCGACGAATTGCTTCTTAGACTCATCAACGTGATGATGTGGCTCGTTGACGAAGACCACAGTGTAAATAGTGTAAACCTTATATTTTTACGCAGGATTTTCAATAGAAACTCTCTCTCTCTCTTCTCTCTCTACAGCCTCTCCTCCATCTATCTTCAATTTCGGCCCTTTCAGTTGTCAGATCGACGATCTGAGGCCACCACGACACTCCTGGCGAAGTTCTCTCCAAGTTTATCGGGGCGGATCGTCAGTGGGATTTAGTTGAATTTCTTCCCATGTTCAGGGTAAGGTCTTTTATTCAAAATTAGGCTTTCCAACAATTGTAGGAAATGAAGTAGACCGAGAAATAATGATGTTTTGTTTTGGTGAATGTTGTTTTCAGGGAGTTGAGTGGGAAACCCTATGGGTGTAGGACAGATATTCAGTAGGGGCTTTCCAGTAGTCAGGTAAGGGAAATATGCTATGCTAGAAAACTCTTTTACGATTTCAGTACAAACTATATGTTTTTATCAAATTATTATTCAGATTATATATATATATATATATATATATATTTACAATTTCCAGAACATGATAATATTAATATTTATTTGTGTGGCTTGAGTTGATAACAGAATAATACTATATTTATAGAATTTGTGAATACCATGTTAATAGTTATTAACAGAAATACCATGATATTTGCATGTTATAGAATGAAGAATTTTTCAATGTACAGTATACTCAGATATATACATTTTCAATAATCTCAAAACAACATGTTTATCAGTACCATAACGCCCCAATATACAAATATTTAGACAGCAGTTCAGTTATACAGAAATCAGATTTTCAGTCAGTTTATTTAGAATTTCAGATAAATTCTATAGGGTTATGGTTATTTTAGAAACCACGGTAAAAACAGTATATTATAGATATCAGTTACCTATATAGTATCAGACCCTGATGGATCAGACAGCAGATTATGGTACTGTAGCTACATATATTCAGTTCAGAGTGCAACTACGTTACTCAGACAGTAAGTGGTATGAGGTCGATCATGCCCACGTTGGGACAGGCTCTCCATCAGATATGGATTGAGGGGGCCGATCAGACTGTCGGAGTTCAGTTGACTTACCCTGGTTGGCCAGCTAGGATAGGTCCCGCCTTCGGGCTGCACAACCCTGTTATGAGGGGTTAAACATGACATACAACCACCCAGGGAAATTTCTCTGATATTATGAGTACTATCAGACTTTCAGGAATAGTAGTATTAATATGAAAAGTAATTTCATACAGATTGGCATGTTAAGTTATGTAGTTAATGGTTTTATTATACATTATGTAATATCAGCATTTTCAGATTCAATTATTCATACAATTCTTAAATCAGATTATTTTTACCAAATTATAGTTTAGTGACCACACACCAGTAATAGCATGTTTCGTCTTATTAAGCGTTAGCTCATCCCAGTGTTGAATTGTTTTTCAGGTAAACCAGCTAGGTGAGTGGAGCAGGCTCGCAGGTAAAGGGGCTATTGTACTGCCCTTTTTTTAAAGTGAGTATTTTTGGGTGGCATGTTTTTGTAAACCCTTGGTATCAGTAAGGGTAGTTTCGAGAGAACAGTGATGATTGTATATTGTGGGTTGATTTGACACTCTGGTATTGTATTATGTGTGGATTTATTTTATATGATTGGTCTTCCGCTGTTAGGGTTAATGATTTGATATTAAATAGGGGAAAAGATTTTTATTTTATTGTCAAGTTGTTACATGATGCCTCTAAATTTTCAATGCGTGTACTAGTGCATCCAATTCAAGATCATGGGTAGGGTATTTTTTTTCATACTCTCTCAATTTCCTGGAAGCATACGCTACCACCCTGCCATGCTGCATCAGTACACAGCCAAGTCCCTTCAAGGACGCATCACTGTAGTTAATATAACCCTCACCCCCTGACGGAATGACTAATACTGGTGCAGTGATTAGCCTTTACTTCAATTCTTGAAAACTTTGCTCACAGCTGTCGTCCCACTCAAACCTGACATTATTCCTAGTGAGTCTTGTCAGAGGCTTTGATAATGCTGAGAATCCCTCAACGAAATAATGGTAATACCCGGCTAACCTCAAGAAACTCCTAATCTCCTGGACGTTCCTCGGTCTAGCCCAATTCACTACCGCCTCAATTTTACTAGGATCCACAGAAATACCATTTCCTGAAATGACATACCCTAAAAACACAACTTTCTCAAACTAGAATTCACATTTATTGAACTTGGCGTACAACTTCTTTTCCCGAAGCATCTGCAGAACCTGCCTCAAATGTGTCTCATGCTCTTTATAGCTCCTCAAATAGACTAGTACATCATCAATAGAAACAACAAGAAGCTAAAACCAACTGACAACCACTCAGGAGCAGTCTCCTCGCCTGAATAGCTAAAACCAACTGAGGCGGGGATTGTACTCGCAACCCTACAAACTTGAATTCTGCTCTTCCTGGAGGTCTGAATATCACTTCTTGTGAGTGGCAATCTATACTAGAAAAATTAGCTGCTAGTTAATCCATACAAAATATTACATCAAACTCATGCATGTCTAACACTATTAAATCAACAGACAAGACTTTCCCCTGGATATCAACTCAACAACCCCGAAGCATCCTACTACACCTCACTGCTGACCCAGTCAGTGTAGTCACTAACAGTTCAACCTTTAATAACTATGTTTCTGCTCCACATAGTTTAACACACCCCCAAAGACACAAACGAGTGTGTGGCACTTGAATCAAATAATGCAATGACTTTAAAGGAAAACATGCTAGCCACACCCATCACCACATCGCCAGCTATCTCAGCATCACCCAGCGTCAAAGCAAAAACTTTGGTTGGAGCCATATTCCTCTATTGGCCTCCATGTGGTGCCTGATAGCCACCCTGGTACGGTTTAGGAAGAGTAGCAATATCTGGTGGTAAAGGGCAGTCTTGCACCATATGTCCCTATCTACCACAGCGATAGCAGATAGCTCGTCCCAATCGACACTCTCCCCAATGCCTCCTCCCACAAGTCTGACAGATAGAAGGATTCTACACCGTTTGAACCTCACGATCCCTAATCTCATGCCTCCATCCTCTGCCATAGTTTCCTCTCCTCCACTGCCCTAGCCCATAACCCTGCTGGTAGCCTAAAGAGGTAGATCTCTTCATCTGTCCCTACTCCTCTGCATCCTTATGCTCACCAACCTCTGACAAGGCTACTCTGTCGACTAACTTAGCAAAGTCTTGAATCTTCAGCACTATCGCCTACTTGAATATGCCTTTCCTCAATCCTCTTTCAAACTGTCTCACTTTTTTCACCTTATTAGGAATGATATACGGAGCGAAGCGAGAGAGCTCTATAAACTACGCCGTATACTGCTTGACTGACAATTGTCCCTGCTTTAGACTCAGGAACTCTTCTACTTTATCCTCCCTGACAGTAGCTAGTAAATACTTGTCAAAGAATAACTCTTTAAACCAGTCTCATGTCATGACTATCGGCGTCGTCCTCTGCTACTTGAGAAGTCTCATAGCAGTCCACCACCTATCGGCCTCTCCTTTCAGTTTGTAGGTGGCGAAAAGGACCCTATGTTCTTCCGTACACTGTAGCACCACCAAGACTTTCTCAATCTCCTACATCCAATTCTCGGCATCTGTAGGATCTACTCCCCCTGAAAACGCTGGAGGATTAATTTTAGTAAACTTCTCTATAGTGCACCCATGGCTTGCAGACGGACCTCCCTGCTCCCTAGAGCTCCTAGTGATCTCAGCCATAACCTGCTGAGCCACACTGCATAGTATTGCATCAAAATCGGTCCCGGCTGCACTCGAGAGCCTTACTCCATCATTGCCACTCGCATGGGCACTACCTCCTCTTAGATCCATCCCATAAAAACAATAAATGTAACTTAGGAACCCTATACTTATAGCTATACACACCTAACACAGTTTCCCATCTTAGCTTCCTCAACTCATTTCTATTTCCAGTCCTACCTTCTAGGAACATGTAACGACCTGCTTAATTAATGATTTTTTTTTTTTTTGCACTATAATAATTATCATACTCTGATACCATAACATAATCCTAAGCAGTGAGAAGCATAATACAAATAAACATTTCCATACATAATGATATACCATACTATACAATACCAGAGTGCTATCATATTACCCAAAAGAATATATACATGAGTTACTAAATCCCCAAAATTGCCCTCAGCTAGTTAGGGCAAATACAAAAACCCTCCACTATACTTACTTTGCTGTCAGGGCACTACAGATGCCCCTCTACCTGCAAGCCTGATCTGCTCGCCTACTTGGATCACCTGAAAAATGTTAAATCAACTAGGATGAGCCAACGCTCAGTAAGGCGATATATGCTATTACTAGTGTGTGGCAAATGAGTCATCATATCATAAAAATCTGTTTCCATATAATCATGTACATCTAGATCTATAAATACAGTATAAATCATGATATTCATTACCAATTTCATGTCATTTAACACATCTGTATTTAAGTTAATATTCAAAATACTTTTAACATACATAAGTAATTCCCTTGTCTCTGTAAATCATAATATACATAATAATAACTGTAAAACTTCCCCTGTGGATATCTGTATGTCATGATTTAACCCCTCATGACAGGGTTGTACGGCCCGTAGGTGGGATATACACTGGCTGACCAACCAGGTAAATCACTATACTCCCTCGGTCGATTTGCCCACCTCTACCCATATCTGATGGGGAGCCTGTCCACGTCAAGGGCACTCTGTAAACTGTATACTGCATATAACTACGGTATCGTGCTCTGTAAAATGTATGGTCCAACAGGGTTTGATACTATATACATATTCATATATACTCTTTCACTGTTTTCATCATGTTTTCAAAATTACCATAACGCTTTCTTTCTATTCTGTAAATACTGTAACTGTAGCATCTCGATGCTACCTCTGTATAACTGTCTATATATATACTCTTTAAATGCTCTGTCTTTATACTCTGTATGTTATGGTAATAGAAAACATGGCATGCTTTAAACTCTATAAATCATAGTACTGGAATTACATAATCATAATACTGTATCCGTAATTCGTATAATCATGGTAATAAAGTCCGTAAAATCATGGTACTGTAATTCACATAATCATAGCACTGAAATACATAAAATCATGAAACTACGGTTCATAAAACATACTCCCATATTACATACGTATACTCAAGCCACACCATATTGTAATACATAATTTTCGTAAATAAATACACTGCATAATATTTAAAAATTTCCTATCATAGCATATATCTCTTACCTTATCTCTAAAAAGCCCTTACTGTACTCTAGCCCGATACCCGCAAGGCCTCCTACAAAACACCCTGAAACCAATATTTGCCAGAACTAAACAGTAGTATTTTTCCACCTGTATCATTTCCTATAACTACTACAAGGCCAAAAAAAGACTAAAAGGCCTTACCCTGAATTTGGGATAATTTCCAACTCCGATTCCCTGACGATCCGCTCTGGTAGATGCGTAGAGAACTCCGCTAGGAGCGTCGTGGTAGCTTCGGATTGTCGATCCGGCAACTGGTGGGGCCGAAAATGAATAGAGAAGGGAGAGAGAGAGAGAGAGAGCGGTGAGAGAAAATGAAAAATATCTCGGTTTCCTGCCTTTTATAGGGCCAGGTTCGTCGACGAGCCCTTCACAAAATTCGTCGACGAGGCCCTGTGTTCGTTAACAAAATTCATAGCAGCCCGAACCGCCTCTCGGTATTTTCTCGTCGACGAAGTCCTATGTTTGTCGACGAAATTCTGAAGACCTTCATCGACGAGACCCTATATTCGTCGACAAAGCTGAGCAATTTCCTTGAAATTATTATTATTTAATATTATCTCCAAAATGCAATGTCGTCGACAAACGCACAGTCTACGGCCTCCTTCTGTTTCTGGTTCTATTTTCTCTCCCTCTTATTATTAAAATGCTATTATTCTTCAGGTCACTACAGAACACAACCTGACAATAGTTTACTGTGGCTTTCTTGAAATCGTCACCTTAGGAAAAACACAGAAACCACTATGGAAGTCCTTCTAAACTATAGAAAAAAACCTTAAATCATTTTCCTATACTCTGGTATCGTTTCTGCTGCACTCTAAAGTCTACAGAATCTAGCAACCTAGGCTCTGATACCAAACTATAGCAACCTACTTATTCTACCTTTTTTTCCCTTCCATAACAACAAAATCAATATAATAAACCCAATAGATCATAATCAACCTGAACCCATGGGTACCAAGGATACATCAGAGATACAATAAGGAAGCCTAAGCACCAAGAAACATAAAACTATATACATCTCATAATACCATTCAACACAATACCATAGTTACTACATTCATCATATACCACCCAAAACAGTCAAAAACCAATCCTAGGGTCGTCTCCCAAAATCCATCTGACCCTAGCAAATACTTACCCTTCAAATAGGGTAAAACTAATGAACTCTAGCGCTGCGGAGCTTTATCCGCTCTCCTATCTAGGACTCCTGAAATGTTCATATAATTCGGGGTGAGACACCTCTTAGTAAGGGATATAAACTAATACCAGTGTATGGCAAGATGAGTATTTTCGTGCTATATATAAAAATACACATAGGCATATTTAGTAAAACTATCTATATCATTTCTAGGAAAAACATGTATAATCATACCATGGTAGAACATACTGGATTTCCATAAGCATAATTCATCTCAAATAATAATAATACAAACATAATCCTGTAAGGTTAGTTGGCTGGAGTCATGTCTTACCCCCACATGACTAGGTTGTGTGGCCCAAAGGCGGGACCTAACAATGACTAACCGACCACTGCCAAGTCAAAGTAAATGTCTGTAAGTACGATGAGTCTGCCAGACCTGGTTCGTACACCAAGGGCACCAACACTTCAATAAACCACATCGACTATCCATCCTCACGCTGCCTCGTTCGATAGCGATAACACAATATCATGATGATCATGAACACATAGCTACGGTACTGTGCAAGTGCAAGCCTAAACCAAGCCAATCAGGTTCTAATAACATATTACATATTCCAAATTGTGATACATTGTTATTCCATAATAATAATTGTCAATTCAATATCATCATATCACATTTCATATATAACGTTAAAATCATCGGCCCGTATGTCGGCATTTCATATTTTATCAATCACGGCCCATATGCTGTATCACATATCAATAAGGAGCTCGGCCCATACGCTGGCATATGGTACAAATGGCTCGCCCCGTACGCTGGCATATCATGTGAGAACATCCTCAGCCTATATGCCGATATATCATATAAAACTCTCGGCCCGTACGCCGGTTTATCATATAAAATTCTATGTCATTTAACATTTTCCCAAAAAATAGTATTTCATAATAAATTCTACTCATGCCACACAGAAAGGGTATTATGTATATTCAAATCATATCATCATTTATAGCAGTATTTTTCCCAAACATAATGCATATATATATATATATATATATATATATATATATATATTTATTTATTTTTTCCTGAAATTAAATGTTGTAAGGTTATACATATATTTTCATAAAACAACTAGTTTAGTTTATCTCCTTACCTGATTTCTGAAAAACCCCTACAACAACTAGTTTTGCACCCACAAGGTTCCTTGTTTAATACCCTAAAAATAGCATTTATCAGAACTAAACTTCAGTATTTCTTCATGTACAACATTTTCTATAACTATGGTAAAACTAAATTCTGAATAAAAGGTCTTACCTTGAATCTGGGATGAATTCCAAACTAGCCCCATCGATTCGGCAATGAAGTTTATGCCTATTTATACACTGACCTTCGTCGACAAGCCACGTCACCTCGTCGACGAGGTTAAGAAGGTCGTTCGTCGATGAACGTTTGTTCTTTTCGACAAGATTCAAAGATGGGCAATTAGCCTCTCGATATCTTTTCGTCGACGAAGCACACCCTCATTGACGAGGACCTGTTGTGTCACGACCTGCTCATTTTCCACATATATATTTTTTTTTATAACAAAATCATTACCACACACATCTCATTTCCCAACATAATAGGTCTCAATCCACCTGGACCCGTGGGTACCAAGGATACATCAGAACATACAGCAGAAGCCTACGCAGCAGAAAGTATAAAATCATATACATCTCATCATAATGTGCAATACAACATACCAGAGTACTACAATCACTATCTCTCCGTGTATACATTCCAAAAATGGGATCTAGTGACAATTCCCACAAAAACCCAACTGTTCCTACCAAAAACTTACCCTTCCAAAAAGGGCTGATAATCCACACTATGTCAGCGGTGCTTTTCCCGCTCTCCTATCTGGGCTCTTGAAAAGTTGATGAAATTTAGGGATGAGACACCTCTTAGTAAGGGAAATAAACTAATACTAGTGTGTGGCAACATGAGTATTCTGTATTCTACATATACCATACATAACATATTCAATACTGTTTATTAAATATGGGAAAATATAAGTACATCAAAACATGGCAGAACATACTACATTTCATAAACATATCTCATCACATATCATAATAATAATATCATAAAAACAATCCTGGTAGGTTAGTTAGCTGTTGTCATGTATTACCCTCACATGACTGGGTTGTGTGGTCCGAAGGCGGGACCTGACAATGGTTGGCCGACCACTGCCAAGTCAATAGTCTAGTATGTAGATCCGATGGGTTTACCCGGACTGGTCCGTACACCAGGGGCGATAACAGCACACTTCTTGAACATAACCACATCGACCATCCAATCTCACACCACTCCGTACAGCGGCGTTAACACAAATATCATGATCACGAGGACCATGGACACATAGCAATGGTACCGTGCAAGTGCTAGCCTAAACCAAGCCAACCAGGTTCTGATATCATATACATATTCTAAAATCGTGATACATAGATATCTCATATCATTCATTTTCACATCAATCATATCATTTGCATATATATATATATATACGTGTATCATGAAAATCATCGACCCATACGCCGGTATTACACATTTTATCATAACTCGGCCCGTACGCCAGCTACACATAGCACAGCCCGTATGCTGGCAAACCATAATCACATAGCATGGCCCGTACGCCGACAAATCTCATCTCATAGCACAGCCTATACGCCGACAAGTCACATCACATAGCACGGCCCATATGCCAGAAAATCACATAAAAATCTCAGCCCGTACGCCGGTTTATCATCATAAAAATCCCTATCATCCACATTCCCAGAATACAGTATTTCACAACATTTTTACTCATGCCACACGACAGATTTTCCACATATTCAACATACGATCATTTTCACAGTATTTTGCAAATATAAAACATATATATAAACATATACATTTTCCATAAATCAAATGATAAATAAATATATATATATATATATAAGCATTTTCTAAAACTGTACTAGCTTAGTTTATTCCCTTACCTGACTATATATATATATATATATATATATATATATATATATATATATATATATATATATAAGCATTTTCTAAAACAGTACTAGCTTAGTTTATTCCCTTACCTGACTCCTACAAAGCCCCTAAGAAAATTTTCTCCGTACCCGCAGGGTTCCTAGCTCAACGCCTTGAAAATGAAAAATCTCATAATTAAAGTTCGGTATTTCAAAGCATACAATATTTTCCTCAACTGCCAAAAACCCAAATATTGAGTAGAAAGTTTTTACCCACAAGCATTCAAGTTTAACACCTGAGGGGTTCCCTGACCAATACCCTAAAACTGAAAACCTATAGTATTAAACTTCAGTATTTTCATGCCCGCAACATTTCTTATAACTAGCGCAAGACCAAATATGGCTTAAAAACCTTACCTCAAATTTGGGATGATTTCCAACTAGCTTTCTCCCACGATCCGCTCCAGCAGATTTGGAGAGAACTCCGCTAGGAGCGTCGTGGTGACTTCGGATTGTCGATCCGACATATATCTGGCCCGAAATCGACAAAAGAAAGGGAGAGAACCGAAGGGGAGAGAGAGAGTGTGAGTTAGCTTCTTAATGAAGCTTTAAAATCTGGATTTTCATATATATAAAACAGAGGATTTCGTCGACAAGCCCGTTCTTCGTCGATGAGTCCTTCACAAATTTTTTTGACGAGGCCCTGTATTCGTTGACGAAATTCAAGCTGCCTCAAAACCCCTCTCAAATTTTCTCGTCGATGAAACCCTGTGTTCGTAAAAACCGTGGTCTCACTCTCTCTTTCCCTTACTCTCTTTACTTACAGCATATACGAACTGCGTGAATGTTTTAAATTCCTTAATCATAAACACTACGTGGATTTGATATTAAGTAAACTTAAGTTTAATTTGTTTTTGGGATTGCAGAAACCGAAAGGGAGTACGTTGGTTAATCCATTCTTTGCAGAAATCGTAAGGGAG
This sequence comes from Malania oleifera, assembly GCF_029873635.1. Classification (NCBI taxonomy): domain Eukaryota; kingdom Viridiplantae; phylum Streptophyta; class Magnoliopsida; order Santalales; family Ximeniaceae; genus Malania; species Malania oleifera. Next base: position 144,895,705 of record NC_080418.1, read on the forward strand.
TACGTTGATTGGTGAAACACTCAAAGACTCTTTAAACTGGAAGTTTATTTAATGTCTAAGCTTTTGGAAAGAGTATTAGATTTTATATTGCACCTCATTTTAAGAAATAAAATTCATTAACTACAGGGCTGCAAACAAACACAAGCTAAATCTTCTATCTTAGTTTGAATAATGTGGATGATTGGGAAATTGATTGGTTGATTGATTGGTTAAGTACTTTGTTAGTTGTGGATTGAATTTTGTTTTTAAGTATTTATTATTTGAATAAATCAACAACTAAGGAATTCATTAAAATAAGAAAAAGAAGTTAAGGATTCTTGAAAAGAATTAAAAGAAAATTTTTAAATACAATTCACCCCCCTCTTGGGACTACACCTTAGTTTTCAATTGGTATCAGAGCGGGGTTATAACAAATCCTAACAAGAAGCTATAGAAAGATCTAATGGCACATATAGGAGTAGCTCCCTTCGGAGAGGGTCAATCCTCAACCCAACTATCAATCTTTTGTAGACATAACTATACTTTTTGGAAAAAAAAAAAAACGAATGCAAATCTATCTTCAACATATTGATTGGAAAGCTTGGGAAGTTGTCATGGATAGAGATCTTATTCCAACCAAAATAGTGGATGGAAAACAAATTCCTAAAGAGAAAAAGGATATGACCAATATAGATTACAAAATGCTACAAATAAATTCAAGTGTCATAAATGTCTTGTATTGTGCCTTAGACGCTAATGAATTTAATAGAGTAATGACTTGCAAATCGACCAAAGAAATATGGACAAGTTAGAAGTAACTTAAGAAGGCACTATAGATGTTAGGGATAACAAGATTGATATGCTTACAAGCGAATATGAAGCTTTTAAGATGAACCCAGATGAATCTATAACTAGCATGCACGCTAGGTTCACTCACATAATAAATTTCCTAAATACCTTAGGAAAAACCTATACTACCTATGAGATAATAAGAAAAATTCTTAGAGGGCTGCCACCTATATGAGAACCAAAGGCCAATGCAATAACGGAAGGTAGGAACCTTAAAACCACTTCTTTAGATGAACTAATAGGTTCTCTACTCACATATGAATTGTCAATGAATGAAAGGAATGGTAAAACCAAAGCTCAAGAATCTATAGCATTCAAAGCCTCAAAAGAAAATTCTAGTAGTGATTAGGATAAAGATGAAATAGATGGAGATGAATTAGCCTATATATCCAATAAACTAGCAAAAATCCTTAGAAGGAAGAACAAATTCAAAAGAAGAAACCAAAACTCCAAATCAAATGAAGAAGAAACTAATACAAAGAAATCAAAGAATAAAATCCCCATATGTTATAATTGCAAAGAGGATGGACACATAAAACCGGAATGTTCACTACTTAAGAAAATTCTAAAAAGAAAAAGAAAAATGCAATGAAAGCCACTACTTGGGATAGTACAAGTAGTTCGGAATGTGAATCAAGTGACCAAGAGGTTGCTTACACTTGCTTTATGGCATGGGACGATGAGGGAAGCTCCTCATCCAAATCGGTTAATGGTTATAGTAGTGATGAATCAAATGATGAGAGCATGTCATCTTATAAAGAACTTCAAAATGATTTATTCAAAGTACATAAGATGCTAATTAAAGTAACTAAACAAAACACATCATTGAAAAACAAGAATGATGGAATGATGAAAGAGTTAGAATCAATTAAGATTGCTGAAAAGGATAAAGATTCAAAACTCAAGAAAATAGAAAATAAGTATGTGATAGCTTTACCGTGATCCTAAGAGAGGGGGAGGTGAATTGGTATTTTAAAAATTTATGCCCTAGGTGAGTATCCTAACAGCAGTATATTCACAACCCCATGATCAGTCTAGTGCAAGTAAAGTAAATCAATTATAATATATACTGGAAATTAAATCATGCACTTTGATTAACTAAACATGCACTAGAAAGTAGTAAGTAAAGTAACACACAGAAATGTTATCGAGATTCAGCCAATTGCCTACATCCCCGCCTTGGCTAACAAGTACAAGAATTGCCACTATAATTGCTCATTTAAACGAGTGGAGCAACACCTAAACAAATCAGGCCAATTAGCATAGGGCTGACCTCAACCTTTACAACCAATCCTTACCAGGCTAGATTACCGCCCCCTCAGGCCATGCCTGGAAATGCAACAGTATTCTCTCAATCAGATAATCAGTAATTATGCTTTCACGTGAAGCAGATATGTACCCAATATGTGTATTTACATACACATCAAGATATTGTGTAAGCTCGGTGATGCAAATTATTGTGCTATCAACACTCAATATAATATAATCAATGATATGCTCAAGAGTGTTCAAAACAAGCAGTATCTTGAAATCTAAGCAATGCACAGTTCAGTAGCAAATCAATATTCCAAAGATATGAATCAGATAATCAAACTAGTTCAATAAGATTTTCCTCAATGAAATATGCACAATACTAGTTTGAAAATGTTTTGTTTGTTTGAAAAATATTTGCACAACAAAAACCAAACTATTTGACACTTGCAACAAAGATGCAAATATCTTAAGCTTACTTAGTTTATCCCAACACAATATTTATAATCAAAATCTGTGTGATAAACTTAGGCTAAAACTCCCCAATAAAAACATTGCAAACAAAAAATCAAATAAGAGTTTCTAGCAATCTTAGCAATCACAGGCACTCTAGAAATGTTCTCACAATCTCAGAATATATTGAGGAGGTGAAGATTTGAGAGTATTTGTCCAAAGTGTGTATTTTGAAAAGAAAGAATTTTGGCTAATATAAATTGCTAATTATTTTTTAATCTTTGCAGATGAGCCTATATTTATAGACAGGGGTAAAATTTTAACTGTTTGAGATATGTTGGGAATAATTTAAAAAGTCTCAAATAGTTAAAACATCATTAGCCCAATTTAACCCAGTTTTACCGCAGTTAAAATTATTTTAACCCGCCGAGGTTCCGGTGGCTGAACCAAGGTTTGGTCGCCTAAATAGACACAGTAATAAAAGTAATTTAAATGAGTTCAGTCGCCCGTGTCATGGTTCGATAGCCCGAATCAAAGTTAGTAGCATTGCTTCGTAACTTCGGGTGCCCGATCCTATATTCGATGGCCTGAACTCATGTGTTCGGTTACCCGAGGCTCTTTTTGAACTAAACTACTCGGTAGCCCGAGTTGGTGGAATGTCCCTTTCGAATAGCTCGGGTGCCCGTGGAAGATATGCACATTATTGGTCGATCGCCCAAGAGCCCAAGTCAACTGTTGACTCTTCAACAGTTCGGGTGCTCGAGGAGTTTTGAACTCCAAGGGTTTAGTCACCCGAGCCCTCTCAAATTCCTGATATTTGTCAATTTAAAGCACAGACTTAACACTCCTATATATTATATGATATGTGTGTGAGTGTTGGGACCTAAAGTCTTGTTATGGACTTATTGATCTTACCATATATCCAATATGGCATGATGTGCAGGTAAGATAAATACAAACCACATCATAGGTTACGATTACAGACCCATATTGCAATCATTGAATTTTCAATTACAAATTAAAGTCTTCAAGGTCTTCTAGTTGCTTCAAGTGTCATTCCTTAGGATATTCATTTAAGTCTGCACAAACACTTGACAATCATCAAATACTTGAGTATTTGTCATTATCAAAACCGGGTGCGACCTATAAGGTGAACAGTATGAAGCTGTAATAAAAGAATTAGGAGATAAAAATCTTACTGAAAAAGAAAAAAGACTTGAAAACCAAGAAATTAGAAAGTAAGAATGAAAAGATGATAGAAAATTTTCGATCCCTATCCTCCATGGAATATGAGAAAGATATATATATATATTTCTAAATTAAGGATAAAATCAAAAAATTATCTCAAGAACTAGAGAAATTACAAAAGAAGGTTGATGACAAGAAAGAAATTGAGATAATGATCTTAAAAATTAAATTGAAAATAAAGAAAAGATAATTTATAACTAAATAAAAGGAAAGGAAAATTTTGAGAAAATGATAGGCTCAAAAAAATTATTTAAAGCTTCCAATTTTGGATGAACTTTTTTCTTTCTGCACAATATTATTTCTGAGTATATATTTTTTGTTTATAGAACCTTTTGTTGGCATTTTAGTATTTTATTCTCTTCAAGAAAAGGCATGTCTTTCCTCAATGTAAATCTAACTTTGTTCCTAAAAAAAAATTCAAACTTGCTTTATTGAAGTAAACTTTTTGAGGAAAATGAAAAGTCGGTATCTAGTGGTTTGATTCTTTTTGGAAGTAAAGCATTAAAAAAGAAAACCTGCAACAACAAAACAAGAACCGATAAATATAAAATGTTAGATACTCTTATTTTCTATATTGCAATTTATTTATTTTCTACTTTATTTGGCATTTCACTCATAAATATTATTATTATTATTCTAAAAAGGTTCAATTAATTTTGACAGGTAAGGTGCCGCACTCACCTTTTACTCCAAAGGAAAAAAAAAAAAATTCAAGACATTTCCGCCATTAAAAAGATTCCTGAGGGCATTATCGTAAAATCACTAAAAGGATATGCCCAACCCCTACGAGACGAGACGAGGCGAGACATTTCGCCCCTTCCCATTTTCGCCCGCCTTGTCAACACTCTCTCCCTTTCTCTCTCTCTCTTAAACCCAATTAAATTCCCGACTTTCTCCTTCTCTCTCTCTCCCTGACATTTGCAAATCTCACATGGCCCAGAAGAGAGAGAGCGAGGAGGAGATCTCCAAAACCGCAGCTCCGGCCGGCTTCGCGAGCTCGGAGGGGTCGCCGGAGATGTCTCAGTGTCCGCCGACGGGGAGAGAGGAGAGCAGGAGGGAGGTGAACCGGTGCTCCGGGTGCAACAGGCGGATCGGGTTGATGGGTTTCCGGTGTCGGTGCGGCAACTTGTTCTGCTCCGAGCACAGGTACTCGGATCGCCACGACTGCGGGTTCGATTACAAGGCCGCGGGTCGGGCCGCCATCGCACGGGACAACCCGGTGGTCAGACCCGCAAAGATCCTCAAAGTTTGAGGGGGGACGAGGGAGGAGGGGCATGCTGTAAAATTTGATAACCGAGTAGGGATGTGATTGTCATTTGAATATATTGTGGAATATTATATTATTTTCTATATTTCTCTCTTTTTCTTGGTGTATGGCACAAACTCCCCGCACCAAAAATTATATTAAAAAAAAAAAAAAGGGAATTTCTGGTGGGGTGGACAGACATCATGGGCAGAAAACTAATTCTGTTCCAATAATGACACATTTTTTTTTTGCATTTAAAAATTATAATTATCGAGCTATAATATATATATATATATATATATATAGTACTATTTTGTATATTATATTCGGTCCAAAATTCAAATACAAATTTGCTTCTTAATCCCTTATCTTAATTGTAGTTGTCATTTAGGAGGAAATATTTAATCATATGTCTGAATTGAATAGTGCATGCTATACTTGCATTTAAAAACAAACCACAATTAATGCTTGTTCTTAAACTTCCTATTTTCTTAATAATTCTAATGAGGTCATGTTTGAGAACGTGAATTTTAATTTTGAATTTGAATTTATGTGAATTTATTAAAATATTATTTAAAATTATATTTAATTTTATGCAAATACATATAAATTCAATTTTAAAGTACGAAATCTAAGATTTATTCAAGGTTGTGCTTCTAACATAAATATAAACTTGAGATTTGAATTTGTATACATTTTGATAAATTGGGAGGGAGATAATGACTTTGTATATTACTCTAGGGATTTGTATTGATAATTGAACTATTTGTATTAATGATTGTACTTTGCCCTCTTGATTGAATAAAATAAGTAGATCTACTCATCATTGTGTTTCACTATGTTTGATTTTAATGTGCAGTGTTGATCTGTGAATGACTTCTAATGATTCTTGCATATATACACTATGGTTGTCTTTGATATTATTCTAATTAGTACCACTTTGATTCAGAGACTCATGTGATGCTCGTGCTTGTAGGTTGAATGTGTAAAGATTGGCTAATACAATTGGGGAAGAGCTCTCAACAAGTATTGTGCGACTCGTATTACTATCGATTCTTGCAGGTTTGTGATAGATGATATCAGAACAAGTGGTCAGTCACCATGAGTAGTTACTTAGAGAACTTCTAAGTCTGCTAAGATGGAACACATTGAAATGTTTAGGCAAAAGTTGTAGAATTGGAAGCCTTTGAGACAAATTTCTTTTAGCTTCGGGCGTTTATTGTTAAATTGTTGAAACAGAAGGGTGTGCAAGTAGAGATTGAGGTTGTCTATCAAAACACTAGAGGAAACCTTCATTATGCATTAGAATATGAGGAAAGGATTATGGAACTAGAAAATCTCATTCCACGTGTAAAATCTTTGGAGAATATGCTACTAATGCTTGAGGTCTTCTAGAGGAATATTGAGTAGTTGGAAGCCTTTGGTAGAATATAATAGATTAAGGGTGTGCTATCATCATTAATATCCCAAAGGGGAGAGCTAATAGAGCTTGAGACTTGCCTTCAAAATCTTATTGAGAATTTTTACTTACTTGCAGATAATGTTAAAGTCCATTAGTGCCCAAAAATGAATATTGAAAATGCTATAAACTAATTCTAAATCCAACTTCGAGGTTGAGTGCAAATTTGAATGTGGTGGCACAAATGTCAAAAAGACCTATAGTTGGTGTTGTTGAAGGGATTCAAATAAAATTACTGGATCCAAAATCATATGGTGTGGCTCGAGATGCCAAATGGTTAAGCAATTTCATCTTCAACTCAGAACATTATTCCAAATTTTGATGAATAAAACTGGAAGAGGACAAAGTAGCAATTTCTACGATGTACATCTTGGATGACACAAAGTCATAGTAGAGGACCAAATGCAAAGACATTCATAACAATCAATGCACTAGTGATAGTTAAGAAGAATTGAAACAAGCTCTAAAGGTGCAATTCTACTTGAAAAACATAGTGTGTATTACTCGTTGGAAGTTCTATAAACTACAACAAATTGGCTTTATCAAAGGATACATACAATAATTTCAAGCCTTGATGCTTAATATCAAAACATGACTGAGTTAGATAGACTATATATTTCATTTCCTTCGGGGGTCCAAGACAAGACCTAAGAATGAATTGGGAGGGGGGTAAATAGTTCATAACTTTCCTTTTACGCTCATTGTTGTAGAATGATTAGATGACTACTCAGAAAGTCCTCTACAAAGGAAAAATTCAACTCCTACCAACAATGTGCAGAGGCCCAATAAGATGAACATGCCTACAAACGGAAGAGGGGATAGAGGGCCTATTAACTTTGGAAGAGACAAGAGACCCTTTGTATTTAGAGATTTCAAAGGGTGGATATGGAAAGATTGGGGAGAACCATCCACCTATTTTTTGTTTCCTCTATAAAAGGCCTCATAAGGTGACAGAATGTCTTGAATGGAAGGCGCTAAATGCTTTAAAGGTCATATTAGAGGGAATATAATCCTCAAAAGAAGACTTAAGGGAGAAGTAAGAAATGATTGGGGCTTGAAGGTTTCTAGGGACCCTTAAACGTTAGAAAAATATTTAATAATCACAAGAAAAATACCTTATGTATGTTGATCTAGTGCCGATTGGAAATAATAGCAAGACAATGGTCAACATGTATGCCACTCATTTATCAACAATACCAAATCTTGACAAATAGAACTCCAAGTTGACAAAGATTCAGGAAAATTGAAGGCGGTGAATTATGAAGCTTTGTCCACCATTGGAGTTGTTTTAGAAATAGTTCGTTATATGGGCTCTTTGTTAGGAATAATTGACTTCATAGTGGCACCCCTCAATGATTTCAACGTGCTATTTGGGATGGACTTCTTCAAGATTACTTGATCTATTCCAATGCTCACTATAAACTATCTTTTGATTATGGGAAATACATCATGTACCATACTAGTATCCCACAATACCATAAATGAAAAGAAACTACTCTCAACCCTTTAATTTGAGAAAGTTTTGAAGAGACAAAAACCCTAATTCTTAGTGCTATAACAATTTAAAAAAAAAAAGTGATTCCAAATTAACTTCCTAGGGTGTTACCACCTCGACGGTAGGTAGACCATGAGATTGAACTACATCTTTAGGTAAAATAGCCTACACCAACACCTTATTGAATGGTGCCTCTTGAATTAGCAAAACTACGAAAAGGTAAACCCCAACAATTCTAGATGGAAGATGATCTCTTTATGACAATAGGATGGTTGTATGTTCCTAAATCTGGAAACTTATGGAGGATGTTATTGAAAGAGTTCCATGACACTTTATGGGCAAAACACCCGAGATGCTAAAAAGCTTATGCCCTAGTCAAATAGGGATACTATTAGTCACAAATGGAAGATGATGTGATGAGGTATAGAAAGACTTGTTTCATTTGTCAACAAGACAAAGTTGAGAGGAAGAAGACTCTAGGACTGTTAAAGCTTTTGCCAATAATGATAAGGTCGTAGGAGAGCGTCTCCTTAGATTTCATCACCTCTCCTTGCTAAAAGTGGAAACCACAATACAAATCTAGTAGTGTTTGTTTGATTCTTAAAGTATGCAAACTTCATGCTCATTTCAAAACGTCATTTTTTAGAAAAGATTGCTAAATATTCTTCAAGCTGGCATATGGTAAAATACTAGGGAGTCCCAACAAGCTTTATTAGAAATTGAGATATTAGGTTCACTAGCCGATTTTGGTCTTTCACTTACTGGGGCCAAGCCTTACAAGCTACCACCCTCAAATAAATCGTTAACAAAGAATTTTAATAGGCTGTGGAAAGAATACTTATGGAATTTTGTAAATATTAACCAAAAATTGGGTTTTGCTATTGGATATAACAAAATTTTTCTTTAATTCTATGAAATCTTCTGCAATTAACAAAAGTCCTTTCGATATTGTGAAAGGTTAACAATCGACCTTCCCACACACCCTCAATGGCTCTTACAATGGAAATTGCCCAAAAGCCAACCAACTTACAAAAAAAAAAAAAAAATGGATGCAAAATATAGAAATAGATCGAGTTTAGTAGGAAAAAGCTTCAAACCATATAAAAAAAATGGCTAGACAAAGGGTGACTTCTATAACAATATGGAGTTAGGAACCTTGTGTTAGTGCAAGTTCCACTAGAAACATTTCAATTCCTTTGCAACAAGGACAAAAGACTCATACAGAGCTATGAAGGTCCAATCAAAGATGATAATTCAGATATGCATCTTACTAAGTTGAATAATCAGAACGGATTAAAAGCCATAGGCAACCAGCCCATCTGGTATTCCATATAGCAACTTATATCGATTCCATGTAAACGAAGAAGATCCTAGATGATAAAAGTCAAGGAGACTGGCCATTTTCAGAAAGAAGACTACAACTAGAGATGATGAAATGATCCTTGTAAACACTGTCATCATTGAAGAATGTTGTCATCAATAACAAAACCTAGTTATATGGATGTGGTTGGGAGAATAAGAGAAAAAGTTTGGGGAAGATTGAAGACCTCTAGTATACCACACAAAATATTTAAGACTTCCTAAATTACAAGAGAATGTAGCACAACTAGAAAATTGAAGACCTTGTGCAACAAATCAATAGGGGCATCAATAAAATGAGTGGGGGAGAATGTCACAGGTTCACAATGTAATAGGACAACAAGGGGAAGATAATGACCCTTTATGTTACTCTCTAGGGATTTGTGTTGACAATTAAACCTTTTATGTTACTCTTTATGCTAATGATTGAATAAACTAAGTAGACTCTTTCATCAATGTGCTTTATTATGTTCGATTTTGATGCACATTGCTAAGCTATAGATATCTACAGCATTAATGAATCTTGGCTATATAAATATTATTCTCACTATTTTCACTTTGGTTGCGAGATTTATGTGATGCTTGTGCTTGCAGACTTGAACGTGTAAACATTGGATAACTCGGTTAGGGGAGAGCTCTCTATGAATGCCACATAGCTTGTATTATTGTTGATACTTGCCTGTCTGTGATGCTTTGCATTTTAATTATACAAGTTCATAAGTCCAAAATCAAGATCCAAATTCCAAGCTTTTACAAATGGTAATGTTTAGAACATGCAGGCCTTGGGTGTGTGAATTTGAATGAGACTTCTTGAAAGTCATTTTTTAACCAAATAATTCATAACCTATCTACCAATTTAAAAATTAAACCAAAACAAAGAGAAGAAAAAAAAATTACATAGAAATGTACATATCCAAGTACATTCAGTATCTATAAGGGTTGTAGATTCTATCTTGCTAATAGAAATGTTTACAAGTGTTGCCCATTCTTCTATTTTAGTACTTAAAATGGATGTTCCCATATATGCTACTTAGGATTGGTATTCTTCCTCATCTGCTTCTATAGGAATTCTTATGGTTCTCTAACCAACTATCCTCCTACTTCTTGATGATCTTAATTTAGATGGTCCAGATCTTTCTGACCTTACTTCTGAATTAATTTCTTCATCTCTGGATACACTCGCTCTACTAGGAGTGTAATCACTTAAAGGTTCCGTTATTATCAATCTATTTGTCTCCTGTCGTACTGACTCTAGCACTAGATTTTTTTTAATCTTTCTTTTTTTCTTGGGGTTACCCATATCTGTGGCCAACTTAGTGCTCTTGGATTTACAACTTCTAGTTGCAATCCCTTGACTGAGTCTGTCTGATTCGTTTCAAAGAGATGAGTGAATCTACTAACTCCCCTTCTTAGAGCTAGTTTCCTCATGTTATAGAACTGTAAATATAATATGGAAAATAAGTCTAATGCACCTCCTATTAGGGCTACATTTTAACATATTTTGCTTGTCCCTCGTGTTAACTCTGATTTGCAATGTTTTCTCCACACTTTTATCCTAAAGATCAATATGTAAATTTAGAGGCTACTCCTGAATGTAAGTTAGCCCTTGCTCCTCCTAGTAAGGACCTACCAAAATTACCGATGCTTCCATCCATTACTGCAACAAGGATAGGAAGATCCTACCATTTTCTTACTAATGGATCTATCCCAACCTAGATGATTTCATAGTGGAAATATCCTGCCTTCTTATCCATTGCACTCTGAACTTCTTATGTGGTGTGTTGACTTTGGTGTATTCTCAAGAGGGTGGTGAATTGGATATTAAAAATTTCTCCCTAGGTTTGACCAGACATTTGCAGTATTACACAATCTAGAGTCTATCTATGTAATCCCAAATGGGCAAACAAGTATAATATGCCAAAATTTAAATCATGTGCATCATTCACACAACAACATACACGTGTAGGAATATAAATTATGCAAATATAAATAGACACACGATATGTTATCGGGGTTCGGCCAACTGTACCTACGTCCCCGCCTCTTGCTCGCAAGCCCGAAGATTCCACTAATGCTTACTTAACGAGTGGAACGACACTGATTACAACCAGGTCAATTAACGGGGCTGACCTCATCCTACACCTTACTAGTATGGTGCCCCTAACTTTTCTAACTGGGTGTAAGTCAATCCGGGACTATTTATCAAGGTTAGTCTCCCTATTCAAGCCCACACCTAGAATACAACGAATATAAAATTTACATACAAAAAAATGTGTTTCTTACACTAAGCAGATATGTACCAATATGCTCAACCAAATAATCACTACAAAAAAACTAGTTTTTAGTGACGAAACTATTAATGACGGATTTGAAACTGTCACTAATAATTTTGTTACTCAAACCAGGAAAAAATCGCGGGAAAACATTTTTCGCGCAGAAATTATCTCGAGAAAATATTAGCGACGACTTCTGCAATATTAGTGACGAATTAAATTTGTCACTAAAAGGCTCTTATTAGGACGATTAAATAACCGTCACTACTATTATTTTAAAAAAATTTAAAATATTTATTTAAGAGTATTAGTGATAAATTTGAAGATTTTTCACTATTAGCCACTTAATAGTGACGGATTTGGGAACTGTCACTAATACTTCTTTGATTTAATAAAAAATAAAAAAAATTATTTCAGAATATTAGTGACAAATTTAAAGATTCGTTACTACTAGACCATTATTAGTGATGGATTTGGGAATCGTCACTACTACCTCTTTAATTTAAACTAAAATAAAATAAATTTATTACAAAGTATTAGTGACGAATTTAATGATTCGTCACTATTAGACCTTTATTAGTGACGGTTTTGAAAAAAAAAAATTATTTCAGAGTATTGGTGACGAATTTAAGGATTCGTCACTACTAGTTATTTTCTTTTAATAAAATAAAAAAAATTTTTTAAAGTTAGTAGTGACGGTTTTTGATATTTGTCACTATTAGTAGAGTAGTAGTCACGGTTTGGAGGATTTGTCACTACTAGTTCTTTTATTAACTCTCGAGGTTTCCCCCAGCCTCCCTCATTTTCGCTCCACTCCCTTTTCTGTATTCCCTTGTCTCTTTGTTTCTCGCCTCCCCTCTGCATCCTCCTCTCTCCGTCGCAACCCCTTGCCGTCGCCCGTAGCCGTCACCCCTGGCTTCACCGTCACCCTTTGCCATTGCCCCTCGGCCGAACAAAGCCCCTCACCTTGCCGTCGCCCCTCAGCCAAACAAAGCCTCTCACCTCCATCGCCCCTCGGCTGAACAAAGTGGACATTTGGAGATATTTATTCCAAGACTCCATTGTTGGATGCCATTGATCGTCCCTTCTTCATATCTTACTAGGTATTTTTGCTCGCCATCTGCATTTCCAATCAAGCTTTTAGGTTAAAATTGTTGGTTTAATATCTGCTATTTGTTTGCAAATCTGTGATCGTTTGATGTGTTGTTGCTTGTTTGGTTGCTAAAAATGTTTAGGAAAAGAAAATAATTGTGGGGTTTGTGGAAAGTGCAATAGTCTACTTAGTTGAACCCAATGCAGGCATTTGGTTTATTGTTTTCTTTATTTTAATTTTATTTTTTAATGTAGCATTAAAATTTACATTAGAAATTTAATTCAGATTGAAATTTTGTTCCTTTACATTGTATCATTCATCCAACTATTAATGAGAATAAAGGGCCAGCAGTCTCTTGGTTAACATTGATTGCATTTCCATCCTAGATAGTCTTTTATTTTTATTTGTCACTAAATTTTCTCTCAATATCGACTACCATTTGAAATAAAAATTTGTTCTAATATGATTCAAAATTAAGAAAAACTAAATGCCAAGGATAAGTAAAATTAAAATGTTATTAATTGTGTGTTTTAGTGTATATTTTTTTATTGAAGGATATACATTCACACATGCTTTCAATATCCATTAAAACTTCAAGCTATCAAAACTTAAATATTTTTTACTCTTGATATACTATAACAATTTAAAATTTTTTAAATTTATAAATTTTATTATTGTTAGTTATTATTTTTATCATACTTAAAGCTAATAGGTGATTACTAATCTATGAGCACATATTTATGTTACTGTCTTTGATTATAAAAATAAATAAAGAAATATCAAGAGAATCCAATCTTAAGTCTGCCCCTCTGAAAAAAATTTGTTTTCAACTTATATCGTAGGGTTTGCTCTTTATTGGCTAATGCCTCCGCGAAGGAATCCTGGGGCAGCCTCAAAGCGGCTGAGGGTTCAGCTTCCGCCAAGGGGAGAGTCTTCTTCTAGGGGTTGTGTAACAACCTGGAAAATTTTTAAATAATTTGAAATAGTAAAGAGGATGGGAAAGGAAGAAAGATAAAATTCGAGAAGGTGGCAGCAAGCATTCGTCGACGAACGGATTGGTCTCGTTGACGAATGTTCTACTGAGCTCGTCGACGAGGGTATGTGTCTCGTTGACGAGGAAATACCGAGAGGGGTTTTTCATGAACTGAAATTCGTCGACGAGTTCACTATTTCATCACCTAATTTTGTACAGGACTCGTCGACGAATCGACATGTCTCATCGACGAGTCCCTGCATATAAATAGAAAATTTCTTTCATTTCTGCGGGAATTTTCTGCATGTTTTCTCTCTCTCTCTCTCTCTCTCAAATTCAGCACTATCACCTTCTCTCTTCGATTTCGGGCTAGATTTCCGCTGGTTCGACAATCTGAGGCCACCACAACACTCCTAGAAGAGTTCTCTACAAATTTGCTGGAGTAGATCGTCGATGGGACTAGTTAGGAATTCATCCTAGATTTAAGGTAAGACATTTTATGTAAAATTTGGCTTTACCCTAGTTGTAGGAAATATTATATGCGAAGAAATACTGAAGTTTAGTTATAAGAGATTTGGTTTTCAGGGTGTTGAACGGGGAACCCTGCGGGTGCAGGACTAGTTATTTTATGAGGCTTTTCAAGAATTAGGTAAGGGGAAATATTTTATAATGGTATTTTCATAATTTTAAACGAATAATTTTGCATATGAAATTATATATATACTAGTATAATTTTCTAAACCTTCCTGGTATTGAAGATGTTGTTTTTATGTAGATAAATTATATTGGTAAAAATCGTGTGGTTGAAACCATTTTTGATAATTAAATGATTGTGATTAATGTGGAATGAGGAATTATTGAGAATGTGAATGTTGTTGATTGTGAAGTTCTGATTGGTTTGTGAATATTGTTTGGTTGGAAATACTGGATGATTGAGTATACTGTGGTATTTGTGTGGACATGGTTTATTGGTCAAGTTTGTGATTGATCTGTGGTGTGGTTCATATAAATGACGATATAACGTTGGCAGTGGTATGAGGAGGTCGTTATATCATACCTGGTATAACCTTCATATAACATTGGTAGTGGTATGAGGAGGTCGTTATATGGACGTTTATACTGGGAGATAAACATTGGCAGTGGAATGAGGAGGTTGTTTACCTATTTATCATAAGCGGGGAGTTTGTTTTGTAATCTGTGTAGTTGAGCAGTCATGTATGGACATTTATAATGTGCTTGATTAGTCCTGTGTGGACCAGTCCTGTGTGGACGTTGATGTTGTAGTTGAGCAGTCTTGTGTGGACATTTATACTGTGCTTGATTAGTCCTATGTGGACCAATCCTGTGTGGACATTGATGTAGTGTGCTTGATTAGTCCTGTGTGGACCAGTCCTATGTGGATATTTATGTTGTGATTTGATTAGTCTTGTGGGGACCAGTCTTGTGTGGACATATGTGTTGTATGGATCCTATGTGGATTAATTATGATGTGGGTGTATTTGTAAAATTCCATGGAGTGATTGTGTTAGGAGTGTACGACTTTTAATTAATTAAGTATTTTGGGTAAAGTAGAGTTTTCCACCCAAGAGCTTGTCGAGGAAGGCGAGTACTTTGGTAATTATTTATGGATACTAGGGTAGAGGGAAGCCACTTGTATGGGCGGATGATCTTCCCCATTCTTGATGTCTTTACCTGGATACATAACCCGAGGGCTTACTGAGAAAGGTGAGTGCCCTGGTATTAGCACTAGAGCAGAGGGAACCTACTTGTATGGGCGGGTAGATTTCCCTATTCTCGGAGATTAACAATAAAATACTGATGGTTATGATTATGTGAATGGATGATAATGGTGTTGACCATTATGTGATTATAGGCATGAAACTTGGGTTACTTGTGGACTGTGTATACACCTGAGATGGATATTTTAAATTGTATTATAAACACTTCAGTCACACACTATTATAAACTATTTCTTCCTTACTGAGAGGTGTCTCACCTCACCATATGCTAAATCTTTTTAGGTTTCCCAGGTGATTGAGCTTAGATAGCTCTAGGGCAGGGTAGTTTTGTGAGTTAAATATAGTAGATCTGATATGTATTTAGTTATGTTTAATATGTATTAATTCTGGATTTGTAATATGAAGGATTAGGTTGTAATTATTATGGAACAATGCATGTAAATATTGCTCTCTGGTATTTTCTATTGAAAATATTTATTGTTTCTTCTGTGTGAATTGTATTAGAGACGCGTGTCAGTCTCTTAATGCACCGGACCAGCATGGCGGGTTTGGGGCATTACAGTTGGTATCAGAGCATAACGGTCTTGCGGATTTAGGAGGACTAATACCAGAGTATAGGTTGAATTGAATGGGGGTTGGAATGGGTAGATTAGGGTGTTGATAGGAGAGTGAGTTGTTTCCTAGCTTGGAGGCAGAAGTCCCTTGATGGACTTCTGTGATTTTCTGAATCAGTCGACAGTTTCAGAAAACCACGGTAAATCCATTCACTGTGACGTTTTCTAATTGTGAAACCGAGATTTGGAATCTAAATATTGGAAGTTCAGATGATTATGGATAAATGGGTGTTGGATATTTAATTGAGGATGTGGATATTAATTTGGTTTTCCATTACGATGTGTATGTCATATATATAAGATGTGGAGATTCTAAATTGCCTTTGTTGTACATTTATAGGGATGGATCCTAGAGGCAAGGGTGTGGATGAAGGAGGAGGAAGTGCAATGGGAGCTTCCAACGGGGACGAGATTGACACCTCTCGGCTATTACAAGGAATAGCTCATCAGGTTAGGGAAGAAATAAGACGGGATTTTGGGGGAACAAGCTACCCACTAGTGCACCAAGGTTGCACTATTGATCAATTTACACGTCTGAAACCCTTGTCTTTTGAGGGTGGCACCGATCCAATTAAGGCTGAGATGTGGATGCAGGAAATGGAGAAAATCCTAGCTATGTTGAATTGTACTAAGGAGCAGAAGGTCCTTTTCGCCACTTTCAAACTAACCGGAGAAGTTGAACGGTGGTGGCATGCGATGAAATTGTTAGAGGAACAACCAGTGGTACCAATAGCGATGACCTGGGGTCGTTTCAAGCAGGTCTTCTACAACTGATATTTTCCTGCCACCACTAGAAATGCAAAGGCGGAAGAATTTTTCAACTTAACTTAGGGACGCCTCATTATTCAGCAGTATGCCGCTAGATTCCTTGAGTTGTCTCATTTTGCACTTTCTGTGGTTCTAGATGAATATCAGAAGGTGAGATGGTTTGAGAGGGGTCTGAATCAGAGGATCCACGAGCATATGGCGTGTCTGCAGATTCAAGAATTCACGGAATTGGTGGAGAAAGCTACAGTGGCAGAGTCGAGTCTGCAGAGGGGTACAAAGGTCTTTGATCGAAGGAAAAGGCCTGCATCTCCACGATCCCAATCAAATGTCAGGCAAGGGTCATGGAGGAGAGATAGAGATGTATTGGGCCAGGGGTCAAAGAGAAAGGATTAGGGACGGCAGGGTGATTCGTCACATCCCCACTGCCCTAGATGTAATCAGTGGCATTAGGGGGAATGCCGAGGCAGGAGTGTTATATGCTACAGGTGCAGCAAACAGGGTCACATTGCTCGGGAATTTCGGGAACCGCTAGGTAATGCTCCAGCCCCGAACCAAAATTAGAACCAAAGGAACAACTCGGCACCTCGCGGCGTAGGAGGCCCGGCGCACGTCTACATGTTGAATACACCTGAGGAGGGAAAGACAAAAGGCCCAGTTAATAGGCTTATGTGTAGTATGTTTATATTAGTATGTGCGTGTTAATGTTGTTTGAGCTGACATGATTTGATGACTGTGTATATTTGAGTTGTTTAAAATTTATGAATGTGGTAAATTAGCTTAAATAGTGTGTAAATGGGTGACTAACGAATTTCGGGGACGAAATTCTTTTAAGAGGGGGAGAATGTAACAACCTGAAAAATTTTTAAATAATTTGAAATGGTAAAGAGGATGGAAAAGGAAGATAGAATAAATTCGAGAAGGTGGCAGCAAGCATTCATCGACGAACGGATTGGTCTCGTTGACGAATGTTCTTGTGAGCTCGTCGACGAGGATATGTGTCTCATCGACGAGGAAATGCTGAGAGTGGGTTTTCACGGACTGAAATTCGTCGACGAGTTCACTATTTCGTCGCCAAATTTTGTACAGGACTTGTCGACGAATCGACGTGTCTCGTCGACGAGTCCCTATGTATAAATAGTGGATTTCTTTCATTTCTGCGGGAATTTTCTGCATGTTTTCTCTCTCTCTCTCTCTCTCTCTCTCTCTCTCTCTCTCTCTCTCTCTCTCTCTCTCTCTCTCTCTCTCTCTCTAAAATTCAGCACTATCACCTTCTCTCTTCAATTTCGAGCCGGATTTCCGCCAGTTCAATAATCTGAGGCCACCACGACACTCTTGGAAGAGTTCTCTACAAATCTGCTGGAGTGGATCATCGGTGGGACTAGTTAGGAATTCATCTCAGATTTAAGGTAAGACTTTTTATGTAAAATTTGACTTTACCGTAGTTGTAGGAAATATTATATGTGAAGAAATACTGAAGTTTAGCTCTAGGAGATGTGGTTTTCAGGGCGTTGAAACGGGGAACCCTACGGGTGCGGGACTGGTTATTTTAGGAGGCTTTTCAAGAATTAGGTAAGGGGAAATATTTTTTAATGGTCTTTTTATAATTTTAAATGACTAGTTTTGGATATGAAATTATATATATACTAGTATAATTTTCTAAACCTTGCTGGTATTGAAAATGTTGTTTTTAGGTAGATAAATTATATTGGGAAAAATTGTGTGGTTGAAACCATTTTTGATAATTAAATGATTGTGATTAATGTGGAATGGGGAATAATTAAGAATGTGAATGTTGTTGATTGTGAAGTTCTAATTGGTTTGTGAATATTGTTTGGTTGGAAATACTGGATGATTGAGTATATTGTGGTATTTGTGTGGACATGGTTGATTGGTCAGGTTTGTGATTGATCTATGGTGTGGTTCATATAAATGACTATATAACATTGGCAGTGGTATGAGGAGGTCGTTATATCGTACCTGGTATAACCGTCATATAACATTGGTAGTGGTATGAGGAGGTCATTATATGAACGTTTATACTAGGAGGTAAACATTGGTATTGATATGAGGAGGTTTTTTACCTATTTATCATGAGCAGGGTGTTTGTTTTGTAATATGTGTAGTTGAGCAGTCCAGTGTGGACATTTATACTGTGCTTGATTAGTCATGTGTGGACCAGTCCTGTATGGACCAATCCTGTGTGGATGTTGATGTTGTAGTTGAGTAGTCTTGTGTGGACATTTATACTGTGCTTGATTAGTCCTGTGTGGACCAATCCTGCGTGGACAATGATGCAGTGTGCTTGATTAGTCCTTTGTGGACCAGTCCTATGTTGATATTTATGTTGTGATTTGATTAGTCATGTGGGGACCAGTCCTGTGTAGACATATGTGTTGTATGGATCCTGTGTGGATTAATTATAATGTGGGTGTATTTGTGAAATTTCATGAAGTGATTGTGTTAGTAGTGTACGACTTTTAATTAATTAAGTATTTTGGGTAAAGTAGAGTTTTCCACCCGAGAGCTTGCTGAGGAAGGCGAGTACTCTGGTAATTATTTATGGATACCAGGATAGAGGGAAGCCACTTGTATGGGCGGGTGATCTTCCCCATTCTCGGTGTCTTTACCTAGATACATAACCCGAAGGCTTACTGAGAAAGGTGAGTGCCCTGGTATTAACACTAGAGCAGATGAAACCTACTTGTATGGGCGGGTAGATTTCCCTATTTTCGGAGATTAACAATAAAATACTGATGGTTATGATTATGTGAATGGATGATAATGACGTTGACCATTATGTGATTATGGGCATGAAACTTGGGTTACTTGTGAACTGTGTATACACCTAAGATGGATATTTTAAATTGTATTATAAACACTTCAGCCACACACTATTATAATCTATTTCTTCCTTACTGAGAGGTGTCTCACCCCGTCATATGCTAAATCTTTTCAGGTTACCCAAGTGATCGAGCTTAGATAGCTCCAGGGCGGGGTAGTTTTGTGAGTTAAATATAGCAGATCGGATATGTATTTAGTTATATTTAATATGTATTAATTCTAGATTTATAATATGAAGGATTAGATTGTAATTATTATGGAACAATGCATGTAAATATAGCTCTCTGGTATTTTCTATTGAAAATATTTATTATTTCCGTTGTGTAAACGGTATCAAAGACGCGTGTCGGTCTCTTAACGCACCGGGCCCCGCATGGCGGGTCTAGGGCGTTACTGGTCGAGTTGTACAGAGTGAGCACGAAAGGATTTTGGATGAGACGAGAGCACCAAGAGTGACTCTTAAGGATGTGCAGTTGCCCACGACACGTTCCGATGCGCCACCGATTAGATAGCAGTCCTCCAGTGTTACCCCAAGGCTAACAGAGGACATGCTCGCTCATCCGGTGCTGTTTCATACGATTAGGCCGACCATGTCGTATGATTACGATAATCCACCTCTGGCGGACATTCCTGATCATTTGCTGCCTCGGGCCCTTAGGCCACACTCATATAGGGAACCACCACCCTCCCCTCTTACCCCTAAATTGCGTCGTCTTCTAGAGGAAATGGCACGGGATCCCGAGACGCCGCTAGAGCGGTAGCCTCATCTTGTTGCTTATGCAGTTTCGATTCTAATTATGACTATGATTAGGATAGACTAGTTGTTTGGATCTTTTTATGCGCTTTCTCTTTTGCTTATGTACTATGCTCATGCACCATTTGCTTTTATTTATTTCTTTTTCTTTAATTTTTTTTTTATTGCTTTCTATTTTACCATGCTTTTGAATGGTTGTACGCGTGCGTCGATGTGTCTATCTACATTGTATTGCCTCTGAAATTAATAAAAATACATGGAGCTTTTGGTTTCTACCTGTATTTTGTGTTTCACAATATCATTACATTGTTTTTAGCTATTTTTGGAATTTATGTGGATGTTACTTACACAAGTAAGGTAGGCGGACAAGTGTTCATTTTTTTTATCCTTATTGTGCATTCATTTGAGATTGTGTGCGGTTATAAAATATTTGGAACAATAATGTATAAAATACAGTGAAAGACTAAGAACTAAATGTCATATGAAGTAAACTACCAAATTAATTACTGTCATTTCTTGTGTTCATTAAAACTTAGACCCGTTCAAGAATGGTTACTATACATTTATGTCTCATCGTACATATGAGACAAAACAATTATTGAAATTCAATTGATTATTAGTCATACTATGTTGACTAATAATCAATTGAACATGTTAATTATTTGTTTCACTTACGATTTGTAATGTTTGTATTTCAACCATTCTTGGATTGTCCATTGTGGACAGTTCACGATATCTTATCTGGTGTCAGCTTTATTTATCTGCAATTTTTTTTCGCACCTGTATGATATTTTTCATTACTCTGATTATACTATTTATATATTGAATTGGTATATGTTCTAAACAAACCCTAGGTTGTGGTATACTGCTGCTTGATTAGTTATACCTAGGAAAAAAATTTTAAATACCCAATTCACCAACCCTCTTGGGAATACACCAATTCCAACATATGAATTGGAGTGTCTATGTGTTAGTGGCTTCATGTTTACTTGTGTCAATTGTTCATGTTCTTATATATGTTGGGTATGTATGCATGTTGTCATATTGTAATATGTTATATGTGTATGTTATGTCATGCTTATGCATTTTCATTTCATGTTGCTCCTGTTCACACACATGTCACTACCCAACATGAGTTCGACACCCGGACTCTCACCCTTTAGGACATAAGAGAGGGAAGAATTAGTGGAGCATTAGTGGGGCTTTCCCTCTATATATGTTTCACGAAAATTCTTTTACTCGTCTTATCCTCTTCAAGACAATTTAGGAACCTTTAGATGTTGTGTTGATTAGAGCCTAACCATGCATCAGATAATTATATCCTTTATCTCTAGGATTAAAGCCGTACTTGATGTTTGTTGTTAAATAACATATTAGGAAACATGGAGCTATAGACGTGATCTTCAAAGGCATGCTAATTTCTTTTCATATATACTTTGCCCTTGTTATCTTAGAATTGGATTGCGTAGGTGTTGACCCTATAGGTCATACCCGGTTTTGATAATGACAAATACTCTTTGTATTTGATGACCTTCAAGTTTGTGTGCAAGATTATACTAGCTAGATCATATTGATAGCATGCAGTAACTTGAAGAAATATGAAGATCCCCACATATTCATTAATTGTTTTAATATATTTTGGGTCTGTAATAATTTTGTTTCAAATGGATTTGAAATAATCATTGCATATCATGCATGTAGGATCTATAAGCTCAAAAATGTTGTAGATAAACCATAGGTTAATCAAATGACTTTAGGGCCGACTTCGGTCGACCACCAGGTTTTTAGGCATACTTAAAAAGGCCTTAGAAAGACCCTAAGTCCTAGCACTCACACTAAGGAAAGTCCCCATTATCACATATATTATCTGGGGAATATTCGGTTTTGAAATTAGACTTTAAATGCAAAATCATATGACTTCGAATGACCGAACTTGGGAGTCTATTTTGCCTCGGTCAACCGAACCGTTGACTAGTCAAAATGTTGACCTGGGTTCGGGTGACCGAACTCAACCGAACCAGTACTATGTACTTTTCAATCATCCCCGGACGCCCAAACCTACAATTCATTTTACTCTCAGGTGACCAAATTGACAAGTTTGGGCTACCGAACTTAGGGACAAGCGACCAAATCGCGGACCTTTTGGAAATCACCTTGTTCAGCCACCCGAACATTTATTCAGGCTACCGAACAATGAAATCTTGCGTTTTTCATTGTGTCTGTTCGGGCAACCGAACCATAAGTTTGGTTGACCGAAACTCTTGGGTTGGTGAATTTTTACTTAAGAAAATTTAGGAAAATTGTGGGATTGATTATCTAAGCCGGATTAGAACAATTTTAAAAAGACAAGTGTGTCCCCCAACATGTATTTTTTCCCTTCCTCTATATATATCCCATTCATTTGGGAAAATTAAGCACGAATTAGCAATTAGGATTAAGCTAGAATTCTCCCTATTTTTCAAAACTCTATTTTGCTCATACTACTCCCATACACTTTCTCAATCTGATTTTCTTGATTAAACCAAGCTTAGTGAGAGTGCCTTAAGTGCTAGAGATCCATCCTATACTGCTTAATACTCTCAACATTATGCTTGATTGTTTGTTGATTTTTTAGAGTTAAGCAAAGAGTTATCCCACATATTTTATTTGATAAATCTAGTATTGGGAAAAACTCTTTGGCTTAAGGATCTTTGTATTATCATTGCAAGATTCCTTTAGCTATACTTTTGGTGTGTAAATATTTTACAAGCTATATTATTTTTCAAACAACTCTTGAGTCTATTTCATTGAAGAAAATATTTTTTGAGTTGATTTGAATATTGTGTCAGCAACTTTGAAATCATGATTTATTATTGAGATATGAATATCTTGTCTCAAAGAAATAGCTTGTTTATACACTCTTGAGCATACTTGTGATTATATCTGATTGAGTGTTACTTGCACAAAAATCACATCACTGAGATTACTATCCCTATATCATTGATGTGCATTGATTGATTGTAATTGGTACATATCTGCTTGATTGAGAAGCACAATCACTGTACCCGGTTTGGTTTGTATTGTATTCATTGTATTCCAGACGTGAACCCGAAGAGGGAGACTAGCCCTATCAAATAGTCGCGGATTCCCGGTTAGAAAAGTTAGGTGCACCATATTGGTAAAGTATAGGTTGAGGTTAGTCCCGTGAATTGACCTGTGAAAACTAAGGTATAGTCCTAAGAGAGGGGGTGAATTGGATTTAAAAATTTCTTTTACTTCTTTTTAATATATTCTTGACTTCTTGTTGATTTACCAAATACACAGCCAATACTTCAAATAATATCTAATCCACAACCATATACCAATAAAGTATTTAAACAATCAAGTAATCAATCAATCAACCAAACCAATCAATTTTTCCAATCAACCACAATATCCAATCAAGATGGTTATTTTGTTTGCAGCCCTGCATATATGAACTTTTAAGCCCTGTAGAGAGTGTAATTTGTTTCTCAATTTAATATTCAACAAAACATTCACACTCTTCCCAAAATTCAGAATTCAAATAAACTCTTAGCAAATTTATCTTTGGGTGTTAACCAAGTAACATACTCTCTTATGGTTTTCGCAAAGTATGGTTTAACCAACGTACTCCCTTTCGGTTTCCGCAATCCCAAATCAAAATTAGACTTTAAGTTTTCTTAATTTCCAAATATAGGTAGTATATATAATTAAGAAATTAAATCATCCACGCAATTTATATGCGCTGAAAATAAAAAGTAAGGGAAAGAAAGAGTAAGACCGGGATTTTTACGAGGTTTGGCTTATACCCAACCTACGTCCTCACCTTTGGAAAACCACCAAAGGATTCACTAAAACTAGTTCCTTTGACAGGAGGAACAACACCGTTTATATACTCCTTCAATAGGCTAGAGCCCGCCTCTCCAAACGATGTACCCTCGTTCGATCACTCTTTCAATTAGGCTAGAGTCTGCCTCTCTAAGCGATATCCCCTCGCTTAGCGAACGATTTGAATACCTTGGACTCGTCACAATTTACAAGGGATACAAAAAAATAGATGTGTACAAAGAGTGCTCTCACAAAAAGCTGATTAGTACAAGTTAAATCTATATACTTCGATCAAATTCACAATATGGAAATATGAAACTCAAGAAGATATCACCATAAGCCTTCTTTCTAGGTTGAAAGAATTAAGAGTAGGCTCAGAATTTTCTTGATAAATTCACAGCAAATCTAAGTTGTCAAACTTGGAAATTGATTGCACATGAGAGTTTTAAGAGAATTGGGAGATTTGAGAGTAAGAAAGCTTGTTTGCTGTATTTTCTTGGTGTAATTAATCCTTAGCCTTGGGGGGTTATTTATAGATGAGAAATCAAGTCTATTTCGTGTTCCCCAAGTGACTTGGAGTGTTTCCCAAGTTTATAGAAAGTTTGGAGCATAAGAAATATAAGTTTGAATTTAAAAACTTTTAAAAAATATGTCCGTTAACAATATTCAGACGACTGAAGTCTCGGGGTTAGTTACCTAAAGTTTCAAAAAACTATATAATTTTCGAAGTCAATACAGGTTTAGGTGCCTGAACTCATAGAGTCAATCGCTTGAGGTTGTTCTGTCCGCTGTTCAGTCTTCTAAAGTTCTGTCGTGAACAGTGTTCAATTTGCTGACAGTTTCGACCTTATTTCAGTATTATGGTCATAAATTTTTTTATACAACTCCAAATTAAGTGTTCTTAGTTTCAAAAGAAAGGTAAGATAAAATCCTACAACTTTCATGTTGAATACGTTTTAAAATAAGGAGGTTTTCATAGAGAAAAATGAACCTCATTGAGGATGTAGAAAAAAATGACAACATTTGGAAAAACCTCTTTTTGGTGTTTTTCATTCCAAAAATAATTTTAACCTTTTTGAAATATATTTTGACCTTATAAAAATATTGTCCAGGTATTTTAAAAGGTATCTAGGTCCAAGAAATTAACCTAAGAGTTTCTTATATCCATATTGAAATTATTTGAAGTACTTACATAAAACTTCATTAAGATTCCTTCAACTCTTGAAGTCTTCATGTATGTCCTTGCTTTGAGTCCATATTTTCTTTAAGCTTTCAATGTACTTTAGGCTTTTAGCAAGTTCACTTTAATATGCATGCTCTCATAATCTTCAAGCTTTATTTAAATCATCTTGAAATCCATGCTTTGACTCTTTTAAGTTTCATTTGATCCTTGTGAGTACTTTGACCTTACTTTCACATATGTGATCCTTGTGAGTTTTGAAATATCACCACTCAACCAAAAATGTTAAGTTCCACTTGTTTGTTAGCATCAAAATAAGATTTTAAACCTTGTAAGGCCAACAATGGTTGTAATTGGTGCCGCTCCACTCGTTAAGTGAGTATTAGTGGAATCCTCGAGCTTACGAGCTAGAGGTGGAGACATAGGTAGTATTGGCCAAACCCCAATAACATATCGTGTGTGCACTGTTTACATTTCCGCAATTTACATTCCGGCACATATATGTTATTCAGTGAATGCTACGCATGATTTAATTTCCGCACTTTTTATTTATCTACGCATTTGGAATTGCATAGAAAGACCCTAAGTTGTGAAATACTACTAACATCTAGTTTAACCTAGGAATAAGTTTTAAAATTTCAATTCACCCCCCTCTTAGAAATACACCAAAGCTAACAGTAGGTATACAACATGCCAATGGAGTTAGTTAGAGTGTTAGAGGAGGCTTACTAGTCAAAGTAGCATTAGGCCAATGAGAGAGACACCATTCTAGCTAAGTATTAGAATTCCTTACCAGATATGATGAGATTGTGCATAAAGAAGCAATATAAATGGACTATTGAATTGCTGGAATTGCTTATCCGATTTTGATAAGAAGAAGTTCAGAGTTGACTATGGATGTAGAATGGAAAATTAAGACCCAATTTATAGATGCTTCACTTTTGGTCTGATTAACATGGTTCATCTTATTAAGGAGTATAAGGAGCTGCTTCAGAATCATAAATTATCTCAATACCAAATTTATATATTTGACCCGAATACTACTTTTACTTGTTCATTGATTAGGACTATGGGAGTTAGAGCTAAAAGAACTAGCTAGTAAGGTTTAGAAGAAGGAAGAAACTAAGGGTTGGTATTGGAATGAGCTAAAGAATATATTCAAATGGCATTTGGGTTATCTAATTCCGAACTTCAAACTTCAAACTTCAAACTCTAGCTTTGTTTGTATATGGATTGATATTGTTGCCGTCAACTACTTATATTGTAGACCATGGAGTTGTCATGGTGTATGCTAACATGGAGCATAAGGAACATGCACTAGTACCTGTTATCATAGATGAGGTTGTCTCCTCTCCTCAACTTCTACAGGGAGAAGGGGAAGGGTTCCTTTGCTGCACTCAATTACTTCATGTTTGGTTCTTTGGACATATGACCTCATACTTGTTTAAGTGTGCTTTCATGAGAGGCAAGAATCCATTGCTAGATTGTGCTTCAAGACATTAGAAGGTTAATACAGATGAGGTGATAGATGAGATGGAGAAGGAGGTAATTAGTTGGGTAGCCATCCAATTTTAGTTGGAACATAAATCTCTTTCACCAGATTCTAGTAGGATTACTTTCACATGTTGCTCCATTGTAGCTGCTTTTTTTTTTTTTTAAAGAAAGGCAATATTTTATTGAAATCATACGAATTGGCTCAAGCAAGGAGCTTGAACCCAAGAACAACAAAGAGAGACTGTCAAACATCCAAAAGATACATAATATTAGAAAGCAAACAAGAGAGAAAGAGAAGAGGAAGCTAATCGACTCCCCTCTTAGATATTCATTGTAGCATTTTTACTATCTAGAGTTAATGCCTTTAACAGCTAGTTTTCTCTTTTTTTTTCTTTTCTTTATTTCAAAATAATTACTTCACCATAAAAATGCACAAAATTGTAGGGCAGTAAGTATAGACAAGAAAAAAAACTACAAAGTTGATCCCCAAAAATATTGATGTTAGCACGTTAAGTGCATGTTTGGTACATAGAAATAAAATGGAATTAGAGAGAGTGGAATTGAATTTATCGCTTATTCTCCATTCAAATTCTCATTCCATCCTTACTTACCTTATCTCATTCCACAAACCAAACATGACGTAAGAGTTGCTAATTTGGTGCAGCAAAAGGTTATGTCCACGTTCTAATCCACCAGGAACACGCCATGCAAGTTCATGATGATTCTATTATCTTGCTTAATGTAGGGTCACTGTTGATTGCTATTTTTCTTCATCTATTTTTCCTTTTTAAAACTGTTGTGCTTTTTTTTTTAAATTCCATTTTGTTGGTTTTGACAGGGTTTCTCTTTGACTAATATTATTTTCAGTTGCGGGTTTACGGAGGTTTAACCTTACATAGTTACTTGACAACTGTATTAGTATGTACTTTAACCTTAAAAATATTGTACCGCGCCTTGCACTAATTATATAATTTTTCTACTATAATTTTCACATGTCCAAATTAAGGCCCAAAATTGATAGGTAAAATAAAAATTTCTATTACTACGTATGAAATTTAATTTTCTTTAGTCCACGTGAAAATTATATTACATGTAAATATTTTTAGGAATACAAATTAAATTTACAAAGTATTATGAATATTACAAGAGTTCATTTGGAATTAAAATCTCCATATGGTATGTGAATCATTTAGTGTATCGATCATCAAATACATTATCATTAGAGGCAATGAAAACATGCAAAATCAAATCATCCAAACATATTGAAATTGTTTTTGTTCTCTTATTTTTGTTCTCACTAATTTAGAAGAAATTAAAAAACAATAATATATCAACATAGCCAATTTTATTTTTTTAAAATCCAATTAATGGGCAACTAAATTGAAGCTTAATAAAAAAGAAATCCATAAGAAACGCCTAATCATGTATTCAGGAAGGCCTTGACTTCGAACTTGTGCGGATTTAGAAAAAAATATAATATAAAATTATATTAAATTTTATAAAAAATCTACATAAATCTAAAACTCAACATCTATATATGCCCCTAATCGCGCCATAAATTTGTCTTTCAGTATTAGCTTCCCAATTAATCTACCAGTAGAAGAAATCTTCCTTTTCAACATTGCCATCACCCACATCAAACAAAGCCGCTAGTCACTTAAAAAGGGTAGTTCAATTTTGGAAAAAACGCATTGATTTATTTTGTAGACACTCTATTTCGCCCACTCATTATATAAAAAAATTTATTTCAATCCATTTTAATTTTAAAATTCTCGAAATAATCACCAAGTCTAGTTTTTCGGAAAAATGTTGTAAAACAAAAAGGAGAGCTTTGCCTAATAGGTACTTCTTTTGTGGGCATTGCAAAACCAGTCATTTGCATTTGCAAACAATATACTACCAGAAAAAAAAAAATTCATCAAAATAAAAATAAAAATAAAATACAAAAAAAGGGTCCACTTTAATCTTGCATGGATATGTTCAACCCATTGGATGATTGTTAGGATGTTTCTTAGTTGGGTCTAGCAGGCCCAATGGACTACCCACAATCATGCCATTCTAGTTTTATGAGTGGATCCACTATAGCCTATAGGGGGCAAACTGAATTGGGCTTCCTCAGTTAACTATATTTTTGCAGAAGCCCACAACTCAAAAGTGGACCACTGTTGTACCCAACTCAATGTTGGGCCCTTGGGCTTGGTCAAGTTAATTTGTAAACCTGTACTATATATATATATATATATATATATATATATATATATATATATATATATCCACATAATATTATCTACATTTATAGCTTATATAATAATTGGGTAATGAAGAGAGAGAGAGAGAGAGAGACTTTTTTTTTAGATTGAGATTGTAGGTAGAATAAGAAAAATGAAGATTTTGTGAAAATGAAGACAATATTAGGTATAAAATTTTAATTTTGTAATTGTCATATTAAATTTAAGTATTATCTAGTTAGGTTGAACAAAGAGATTGAATTAATTAATGTAGAACTACAAGCATTAATGAAATTATTTATATTTAACATTGAGATTATTCATGTACAATGATTCAAAGGCAGTTTGTAAGTTACAAAAAACTTGTAAATTAAAATTATTATTTGCTTTTCATTACTATCTTAGGTCATATTATTTTTATTTTATAACTTAATTTATATAGTGCTTAATTTATATGTGTGTATATATATATAATTGGCTTTTCTCAAACAGAGTCTATGTGGAATAGACCGTGTTGAGTTTTCATAAAGTTTCATTTAGTAAAGTTATTTCCCAAACAAAAATAAAAATAAAAAGTGAAATGAATGTGCATGATTTGATACACAATCATAGCTGCAAGTTTAGATGACTTTATGGGCTTTGACTTATCAAATTCTCATACATTGAACTAGACTATAGCAAGGTTTAGAAATTTTGAGTCATGTAAGGCATCTAATATAACTATTTTTAAGAAAAAATAGCGAGTGCTACTTATAGAGAATACAGTATACTTCATTGATATGAATATGTCATATTTATCGAACTTATACAAGATGTAGTTGTTACAAATTCAAAAGTATTTAAATATCAAATTAAGAAGATTCTAGACTATCAAACACAAATAAATATTCAAGTAATACTACTAAAAAATTTCAGGTTATCACAGACTATCAAATATAAACCAATCTTCAACTGTAAAGATTCTTGGCAATTCAGCAATTGGTTGAACTGTCAACAGTTTGTTGACATCGTCGACGGTTTTGTTGGTTTTTGTATGTCCCACATGGGTGGGAAGGTTGTTTGAAGTTTTTTGTTTGTCCCACATCGGTGGAAAAGTTGTTTAAACATTTGGGATTAAGCTAAATAAAGAGTTTCCCTCTCCAATTGTAATCACACCTCATATTTGTAGAGTTACAAACAATATTTGTACTCTAGGATATTTCTAATTACTATTAGTAATCTGAAACTTGTCCAAGTTGTAATTTTTCTGGAAGTAGTGGAGTGATCGTCGATGCCTGAAAATGTAGGCCTCGTAAATTTTTGTCTTATTCATTATTACTATCTTTTATTATTCGTTTCTCCATTGCTTTAGTTTTGACTATATATTCAATAACAATAGTTGTAGTATTGGTGTTTGGCGCACGAGTGGGGTGTCTAACACAACAATTGGTATCAGAACCAAGTTGAATTGTGCCAATAGGGAGGTGTTTCTTTGTTAGGATCCTTGATTTCATTTTTTATGTCTAGGAAAGACCTTGCCTAAACGAGTGCTTAGAAACCATTGCAACTCATTCGCTTCCTGGAGGTCGACCTGATCAAAGTGGAATTTCATAGGATATACAGATTAGATATAGTTGGGATAAGTGTGGTACTATTCATCCTTAGCCTTATTTTCTATTGGTTTGCTATTGGATATATAGTTTTGGAATGTGACAGAAACTACAACCTCAACACCTTCATCATTATCTTCAAAGACAATAGCTAATGCTCGGATAGAGGTGGAGAAATTTGACGGTACCAATAATTTTGGTATGTGGCAATGTGAGTTGATGGACATCCTTTACCAGCAGAAATTAGATATTTCCCTGGATGATAAACAAGAGGATATGAGCGACAGAGATTGGGAAAAAATCAATTGTCATGCATATTGTACAATTCGTTTGCGTCTCGCTAAAAATCAGAAATATTGTGTTATGAGTGAGACATCTGCAAATAAATTGTTGAAGACATTGGAAGATATATTTATAACCAAGAGTCGGAAAAATCATATCTATCTTAAAAAAATTGTTTCACTTCCAGTATCAATCAAGAATTTCTATAAATGACCATATAAATGTTTTCAATAAAATTTTGGCTGATTTGTTGATTTTGAATGAAAAAGTCAAAGATGAGGGCAAGGCCTTATTGTTACTAAATTCTCTCCTTGATTATTATGAGCATCTCACCACCACTTTAATATATGGGAAGGATAAAATTACTTTCGATGCTATTTTTACTGCATTGATTAATACTAAATGTAAAAAAAAAAAAAAATTAGAGGATCCATGAGGAAACAATTGCAAAAACACTAACAATAAGGGGACATTCTCAGAGTCGTAAACTTGGAAGAAAGAATAAATCTCGAGGGAGACTTGCAAAAGGTGAATACTTCATTTGTCATAAGAAAGGACATTGAAAGAAAGATTGCCCTAAATTGCAGCAAAAGAGTAAGGGCAAAGTACATTCTAATGCCAATATAGTCAAGCATGATGGAAGTGAGTCAGATTTCTCTGTTGTTGGAACATCTTCGACACATTACTGCCGTGAGTGGATTTTGGATTCTGGTTGTTCTTAATATATGTGTCCCAATAGGGAATAATTTTCTAATTTTTAAAAATTAGATGGTAGGGTTATTTTTATGGGAAATGATAATACTTGTAAAAACAACTGGAATAAGTTCAATACAGTTGAAATGTCAAGATAAAACTGTTCAAATCTTAACTGATGTAAGATACATTCAAAGCCTAAAGAAAAATCTAATCTCATTGGGCGCCTTAGAATCTAAATAGTTCACTATTACTTTGAAAGATGGAACCTTAAAGGTTAAATCAGGTGCGCTTGTGGTGATGAAAGGTACTATAAAAAATAACTTGCATTATTTTCAAGGTAGTACAGTTATTGGCGAAGCAGTTGTTGTTTTTGAGAAAGATGCAGGTTCAGATACAACTAGGTTATGGCATATGTCATTGGCATATGCAAGTGAAAAATCTTTGCAATAATTGGCTAAGTGAGGCTTGTTGAAGGGTGCAAAGGTATGTAAGCTTGAGTTTTATGAACATTGTATTCTGGGAAAACAGGCAAGAGTGAAATTTAGAACTGCGACCCACCAGAGTGAAGGTATTTTAGACTACGTCCACACAGATGTATGGGGGTCTACCAAAACTACTTCATTGGCATGTATGCATTATTTTGTTACTTTCGTTGATAATTTTTCTAGAAGAGTTTGGGTGTATGCCATGAAGAATAAAAATGAAGTGTCTGATATTTTCTTTAAGTGGAAAAAATTGGTTGAAACTCAAACAAACAGAAAGATCAAATGACTTAGAATAGATAATGGTGGTAAATACACGAGTGAACTGTTTGTGAAGGTATGTCAAGATGAAGGTATTGCACGATACTTTACAGTTAGAAATACACTACAACAGAATAGGGTGGCAAAGCCCATGAATCGGACTTTGCTAGAGAAAGTTCGATGTATGTTGTCTAATGCTAAGTTGGATAAAAGATTTTGGACTGAGGCTTATAGGTATGCGTATCATCTCGTCAACTGCTTACCATCAACTAGTATTGGGGAAAAAACACCTTATGAGGCATGGTTTGGAGAACTTGCTAATGATCATGATTCTTTACATGTATTTGGTACTATTGTTTATTATCATGTTAAAGAATCTAAGTTGCATCCAAAAGCCAAGAAAATAATATTCTTAGGGATTAGTGCATGAGTCAAATGATACTGTCTTTGGTGTCTAGAGACGAAAAAATGATTCTAAGTAGGGATGTGACTTTTGATGAACTTGCGATGATGAAGAAAACAATACGCAAAGAGTCACCAGTTGAAGAAAAGATCAGTGGTACTAAACAACATGTGGAGGTTGAGGCAATTTTGGGAAGCCCAGTGAGAAATGAGGCTCCACGATGTAACTCTCCAGTTACAGTGGGGCAATAGTGTACAAGAAGAGGAGATTTCAATTAGAGAATTTTCACAACAACAAGAATCAATTATTTCTCAAAGGCCAAGAAGATAAATTTGAAAACCTGCTCGATATACTAACATGGTGGCCTATGCACTTCCATTTATAGATGATGACGTTCCTTGCACTTTCAAAGAAGCAATGAGGAACTCTGTATCAGACAAGTGGAAAAGAACGATGAATGAAGAAATGCAATCTTTTCATCAAATTCAAACTTGGGAGTTAGTTTAGCTACTCAAAAGTAAGAAAGCAATTGGTTGCAAATGGGTTTATGTAAAGAAAGAAGGATTTACATATGCAAATAATGTTCTCTTCAAAGTTAGATTGGTAGCTAAGTGCTACACACAAAAGGAATGTATTGATTATAATGAGGTATTTTCTCCAGTTGTTAAACATTCTCATATTCGAATTTTGTTGGCTTTTGTAGCACAATTCTTGAACTAGTTCAGCTCGATGTAAAAACTGCATTTTTACATAGTGATTTGAAAGAGGAAATTTATATGACTCAGTCAGATGGATTTAAGGTTGTTGAAAAAGTAAATTGGGTATGCAAACTGGAAAAATCGTTGTATGGTTTAAAACAGTCTTCAAGAGAGTGGTACAAATGATTTCATCATTTTATGATTGGTGACAAGTACATTAAAAATAAACATAATCATTGTGTTTATTTTCTCAGATTACAAAATGAATCGTTTATATATTTACTCTTGTATGTTGATGATATGTTGATAGCTTTAAAAAAACAGTGAAGAAATCAACAAATTGAAAAGTTAGTTAAATCAAGAGTTTGAGATGAAATATTTTGGTGAAACAAAGAAGATACTTGGCATGGAGATATGCAGAGACAGAATGAGAGGAAGAGTCAGTTTGACTCATAAACAGTATTTGAAGAGGCTAGTACAAAGTTTTAGGATGTCTGAGCAGTCAAAATCAGTTAGCACTCCGCTTGCTCCTCACTTCAAACTTAGTGCATCTTTATGTCCTAATTCTGATGAGAAACGTAAGTATAAGTCACAAGTTCTTTATACAAGTGCAATTGGCAGTCTGATGTATGCAATGGTTTGTACAAGACCTGATATTTCACACGTTATTAGTATGGTGAGTAGGTATATGTATGATCTAGGTGAAGGACATTGGCAAGCTGTGAAATGGATTTTATGATACATTATTGTTGACTCTATGAGTCCAATCTTATTTTAATAATGAAAAATCACTTGGTATTTGATATGTTCGTTAAGATTGTGAACATGAACAATATTTAACATGCATGGAAGGTTAGGAAGTCATGGAAGCCATGAGGATTAAAGCATATACAACCTAGCATAATCCATAGAACTAAAAGAGTAGAAGAGTGAAGATGTAAGCATCAAGTTCAAGATCGTCATGGGAATAGGTATTTAGAATTGATTGTATTTGCATATTTTATATGATATAGTTAGAAACTCAAAATATGCCCTACACATGCATCTTATGAAAATCTTCTAAGGTTTAACATGGACTTAGAGACCTTATTAAAATGTTTTATAAGGGATCAAAGTAAGAGAGCAAAATTGATTTTGAAACTGAAAATAAAAATTCTAAAGTTGGTCTACCCAGACGACTAAGGTGTACCCTCAAAATTCTGAAGATGCAACCTCGGATGACTGAAGTTTTACTTCAAACGTCTGAAGAATTTCCTAAGAAGACTGAAGAATTAGTTCAGTCATCTAAAGATTTATTATTGAAATACAGAACAAGCAGAACACCTTCAGACATCTAAACCCTCAGTTCAGTCATTTGAATTGGGACTTCAGAAGACTGAATCCACAATTCAATCGTTTGACCATGTGTCCAGACTATAATTTTTAGTGCTTTAAAGAACATCAGACGTCTGAACCCGAATGCTCAGTCGTCTGAACCTACAAAAACTTTAAAAATATGAACTTTAGTGAGAAAACACGCGAGTTATTTACTTAATCAAATTGATCCAACGGTCAAGACTTAACCTAAGGCCGAGATTACTTATAAAAACAACCTCTAAACCCTATTGCCTCACTTTTGGCATATGGTTAGGATCCTTGAACATATATACAACTCTAGAAAGCATTGAATACATTGCTAAGCTCTTGCCAGCAATTTCAAAGCATTTACATCATATCTAAGCTTGGGCTACGTTGATTTTCAAAAGGAGTTCCAGCGAATATTGTGCAAACAACTTGTATATTGAGGTTTGGCGATCGAACTAATTGTTTGCTTATTCTCAAAGACTTTTTCATCTCACAAACTTATTCTTGAATATTCATTTTGAGAGATTGATCTTGAGATATTAATTATATATACTTTTGTAAAAGATCGCTACTTGAGAAAAGTTTTTATTTAAAACTAAAATCTTGAAGAAAGTTTTAAATATATCTTCATTCAAAGATTTTCTATTTGATTAGTGTAAGAATTATTTGATTGCAAATACTAAGAACTTCTAAATACATATTCTTGAGGAATATTATTTTTGAAACATAATGTTTAAATCTTTGCAATATTCAAAGTCGTATATTTATTCAAAGATTCAACTTTACAAATTATTGTTAGTAAGAACATAGGTCTGCGCATTATTAAAGATTATTTTTGAAAGGATCTTATTTTCTAATCTTGAATAAAGTATTCTGAAATCGAACCATACGTTTCTCCAAAACATTTACTTATAAAATCATTTTTGGGAGATATTGATTTAAAAGAGATTTGTGAAGCATATCATTCATATAACGATCTTATCGTTACATACATACTGAGCTTCAAGTTTTATCATATGAATATGTGTTAGGATTTCTATTGTACTCACTAGTTTGGTTAGAAGCAGTATTGAGTTTTGCAGAATTATAATTCTATATTGTAATCACAGTTCGAGTTGTGAAATGGGGAGGAGGAAGTTGTGCCTCTTGTAAGCAGCAGATTGTAAGGGAAGCTAAGTCCTGGTTAAAGGAACAGGGATTTAGTGGAATCCTTGAGTGGGTTGCTCAAGGCGAGGACATAAGTCGAGTTGGCTGAACCTCATAAAATCATGTTTTTCTTCTCTCTTCCTTTAACTTTTTAATTTTTACTTGCATTTCATTATCAGTTTTTGCATGTTTGTATGTTGATTAATATTACATGCACTTGATAATTAATTAGGCATAATTGAATTTATTGAGGTAATAATTTGAATTAATTTCAAGTCCCTGCAATTATTTTGTTAAATATTGAAATAGGGATTAAGTGGTAAAATAAACCTAAATAATTTTAAAATACCCAATTCACCCCCTCCCCCCCCCCCCCCCTCTTAGGCTAACACCGTAATTCACAATTATGAGTACTATTGATGTTGGTATAGTATTTGATAAAAATAATACTATTGATCAACATGTTGTTGGATATGTTGGATCAACATGCCTTGTCCATCTCTTTTGCTGATATGGTGATACGTGGATGACCTCTCGATGTCCACTCATTTTCCGACATGGTAATACGTGGACGACCTCCAGATATCCTATATCATTAAATATGTTTTGCAGGAACACATGGGATTAATTGAAGATCATGTACTTTTATTGAAGACTTTATTATGTTGATTTTCTATTTTTCTTGGATGTGTTATTTCAAGATTATTAGGTACGAGAAAACCCCAAGTGAAGTATTGAAGCAAAATTTAACTCAAGGCTTATGTGGGCCCCAAATGGCTCCATGGCCTCACGTAGATTTTGGCCCCCTCCTTTGGCATATGTTTCATATTTAATTTGTAATAAGTCTAAGTCAACTTAGCTTGCATATGTATGATTAGTAAGTTGTGAGTGTATTAAACGTGTGTACTAAGTTGGTGTATTTATTACCTTTGTCTCCTATGCTTGTGTGGGGAGTGTAAGATTTTTAATGCCTTGTCTCCCCATGCTAAGTCTTTATATTTAGCATTGTAAGAACTCTAATAGAGAGCTAATATTCAATTGAAAGAAATTTTGTTTGATAAAGCTTGAAAGTTTTGTCTAATCATGCGTAGTTATGTCATGTTTGACTTAGCCTGATAGGCCAACCATGGTTAAGTCCAGCCCTCGGGACGCATAACCCGATCATACAAGGTTAATTCATGACTTAGCTTTCCATCCAAGGTATAATTTCAACAATATACAGATATAGTAGATGATTTACATGTATATAGAAATTTAGTATGATACAGTATATTATGTTGATTTACGATTTAATTAGATTTATACAGAACATATTTACTTGACTTTTCAAATGAAAACAAATTATGTACAAATTTTCCTTACTTATTAGATACAGTTTATCACGAACAGTATATGTTTATAACACAATAATACTCATGTTGTCACACATTGATATTAGTCTATCTCCTTTACTAAGAGATGTCTCACCCCAGCAATACAAACATTTCAAGAAACCCAGATAGACGAGCGAACCAAGCTCTGAGATAGAGGATGCCGATAGTGTTACCCTGGCTGAAGGGTAAGTAGGATGGATTTTTTGGGGTATGACCCTAGGGTATATATGGTCCCCTTTTTTTGGGATGTATATGTGTATTTTGGTTACAGTAAATCTCTGGTATTGTATATAATGTTAAGTACATTATGGTTTCCGCAGCATAGTTGGTATGTATGTATGGACAAGTTTATCCCCAATACCCCTTTGGGTCCAAGTTGACTTTGATTATGTTTTATGGTATCAGAGCTTTACTATTATTATGTGGAAAAGAAAAATATATAGCTGAATTTTTGGGGCGTTACAACACTACTTGCGCATGCTTCAGGAAATGGGACAATCACCTATAAAAATTAGATAGGCATAGGTAGAGGATCTGGTATCCTTATAATCAGCTCAATCTGCATCAGATAACCCTTGAAGAGTGAGATTTTCAGTGTGATTGAGGAGACTATCATAATGAAGAGTGCCCTTCAAGTATCACAAAACACGTTTGGCAATGGTCCAATGAAGTTGAGATGGTTTATGCATGAACTGAGCCAACTTATTGACCAAGAGGGCAATGTCGAGCTAAGTAAGAAACAGATATTAGAGAGCTCCTATAACTCAGCGGTACTCAGTCGGATATGTAGGAGTAGAGCCATCTTGAAGCTAAAGTAGATATTTTGTAGCAAGTAGATCCTGTTGTGCCGGGCACCCCACTTGTGCCAAACACCAATACTACAACTATTGCTATTGAATATATAAGAAAATTAAAGCAATCCAAAAACTAATAATAAAGCAATAAAAAGAACAAGACAAGAAATTTACGAGATTTGGTATAGAATTACCTACGTCCTCGGGCGCCGATGATCAATCCACTGCTTCTTGACAAAGTACAACTTTGAGGTATGTTTTACAAATAAAGAGTTGAGCTCTTTATATAGCTTCAACCTCAAGTCAAAAAAACACATTTCTCCAATGTGGAACAAATAATATAAAAAATTCAAAACAACCTTTTATACTATTGTGAAATAATTCTACCAATGTGGGACAAAAAAACAACAAATCTCCACTTTGACGATAAATTCAACAAATTTTTCAGTCACCAACATTTTCTGAAGTTCCACATCATCAGCACCTTCCAAAATTATTCATACTTGCAGGATATTGATCAAGTCCAAATAATGTTTGAACTTGATTGTTTCACAATCTTGGTCAACATATCTGCGGGATTTTCAGTTGTAGCAATCTTCTGAAGAAGTATCTTCCCTCCATCAATAATATCCTGTATAAAATGAAATCGAACGTCGATATGCTTCGTTCGTGCATGGTAGACTTGGTTCTTTGCCAAGTGAATAGCACTCTGACTATCACAAAACACAATAATGCTCTTCTGAACAACTCCCAAACTTTCAAGTAAATCCTGCAACCAAATAGCTTCCTTAACAGCCTCTGAAGCTGTCATGTACTCTGCTTCTATTGTAGACAAGGCAATGGTAGACTGTAAGGTAGACCTCCAACTCACTGGACCATTAGTAAATGTAAAAATATATCCAGTAGTTGATCGACGTTTATCCAAATCACCTGCAAAATTCGAATCCACATATCCAACAACACGTTGATCAATAGTGTTATTTTTCTCAAATACTATACCAATATCAATCGTATTCATAATATATCTCAAAATCCATTTTATAGCTTGCCAATGTCCTTTACCCGGCTCATGCAGATACCTGCTCACCATACTAACGGATTGTGAAATATCAGGTCTAGTACAAACCATTGCATACATCAGACTACCAATAGCACTTGCATAAGGAACCTGTGACATATACTTATGTTCCTCATCTGATTTAGGAGATAAATCCGCACTAAGTTTGAAATGAGGAGCAAGAAGAGTGCTTACTGGTTTTGACCGCTCAGACATGCCAAAGCTCTGTACTACCTTCTTCAAATACTGTTTTTGAGACAAACTAACTCTTCCTCTCATTCTGTCTCTGCGAATCTCCATGCCAAGTATCTTCTTTACTTCACCAAGATCTTTCATCTCAAACTCTTGATTTAACTGAGTTTTCAACTTGTTGATTTCTTCCCTATTCTTTGAAGCTATCAACATATCATCAACATACAAGAGTAAATATATAAAAGATCCATTTTGTAGTCTGCGAAAATAAACACAATGATCATGTTTATTTCTGAAGTACTTCTGACCCATCATAAAATGATGAAATCATTTGTACCACTGTCTTAGAGACTGTTTTAAACCATACAACGATTTACCCAGTTTACATACCCAATTTTCTTTTCCAACAACCTGAAATCCATCTAACTGAGTCATATAAATTTCCTCTTCCAAATCACCATGTAAAAATGCAGTTTTTACATCAAGTTAAACTAGTTCAAGGTCAAATTGTGCTACCAAAGCCAACAAAATTCGAATGGAAGAATGTTTAACAACTGGAGAAAATACCTCATTATAATCAATGCCTTCCTTCTGTGCGTAGCCCTTAGCTACCAATCTAGCTTTGAAGCGAACGTTATTTGCATCTGGAAATCCTTCGTTCTTTACATAAACCCATTTGCAACCAATTGCTTTCTTACCCTTGGGTGGTTGAGCTAGCTCCCAAGTCTGATTCTGATGAAGAGATTGTATTTCTTCATCCATTGCTTTTTTCCACTTGTCTGATTCAGAGTTCCTCATTGCTTCTTTGAAAGTGTAAGGAACATTATCATCTACAAATGGAAGTGCATAGGCCACCATATCAGTATACCGAGTAGGTTTTCGAATTTCTCGTCTTGGCCTTTGAGAAACAATTGATTCTTGTTGTTGTGAAGATTCTCGAATTGAAATCTCCTCTTCTTGTACACTATTCCCCACCATAACTGGAGAGTTACCTTGTGTAGTCTCATTTCTCACTGGGTTTCCCAAAATTGTCTCAACCTCCACCTGTTGTTGAGTACCACTGGTCTTCTCTTCAACTCGTGACTCCTTACGTATTGTTTTCTTCATCATCGCAAGTTCATCAAAAGTTACATCTCTACTTAAAATCATTTTTTTCGTCTCTAAACACCAAAGACGGTATCCTTTGACTCCTGCATTTATCCCCAAGAATATTGCTTTCTTGGCTCTTGGATCCAACTTAGATTCTTTAACATGATAATAAGTCATAGTACCAAATACATGTAAAGAATCATAATCACTAGCAGGCTTTCCAGACCATACCTTATAGGGTGTTTTTCCCCCTATTGCAAATGATGGTAGACGATTGATGAGATGACATGCATATCTAACAGCCTCAGCCCAAAACCTTTTGTCTAACCCAGCATTAGACAACATGCATCGAACTTTCTTCAGCAAAGTCCGATTCATGTGCTCTGCCACCTCATTCTACTGTGGTGTATTTCGAACTGTGAAGTGTCGAGCAATACCTTCATCCTGACATACCTTCATAAACGGGTCACTCATGTATTCACCACCATTATCTGATTTGAACCGTTTAATCTTTTTGCCAATTTGAGTTTCAACTAATTTTTTCCACTTAAGGAAAATATCACACACTTCATTTTTATGCTTTATAGAATACACTCAAACTCTTCTAGAAAAATCATCAACAAAAGTGACAAAATAATGCATACCACCCAACGAAACCGTTTTTGTGGGCCCCCATACATCTGTATGGATGTAGTCTAAAATACCTTCAGTCTGGTGGATTGCTGTGCCAAATTTCACTCTAATTTGTTTTCCTAGAATGCAATGCTCACAAAATTCAAGTTTGCACACCTTTACACCTTTTAACAAACCTCGCTTAGCTAATTGTTGCAAAGACTTTTCTCCTGCATGTGCTAACCGCATATGCCATAACTTGGTTGTATCTGAACCTGCATCTTTCTCAGAAACAACAGCTGCTGAGCCAATAACTGTACTACCTTGTAAATAATATAAGTTATTTTTCCTTATTCCTTTCATCACCACCAACGCACCTGATTTAATCTTTAAGGTTCCATCTTTCAAAGTGATAGTGAACCCTTTGAAATTATATTCTTCTTTAAGCTTGGAACATACCTAACATCAGTCAAGGTCTTAATAATTCCATCTTGACATTTCAACTGTATTGATCCTATTCCAATTGTTTTACAAGTATTATCATTTCCCATAAAAACAACCCCACCATCTAATTCTTCAAAATTAGAAAACCATTCCCTATTGGGACACATGTGATAGGAACAACCAAAATCCAAAATAAAATCACCAAAATAATGTGATGAAGATGTTCCAACAAAAGAAAAATCTGACTTACTTCCATGATCATTGGCTATATTGGCATTTAAATGTGCTTTGCCTTTATTTTTCTGCTGTAATTTAGGGCAATCTTTCTTCCAATGCCCTCTCTCACGACAAAAGGCGCATTCATATTTAGCAGGTCTCCCACGAGATTTACTCCTCCCATGAGATTTACTCTTCCTTCCAGGCATACGACTCTGAGAACGTCCCCTTATTGTTAGTGCTTCTGCTGTTTCCTTGTGGACCCTCTGATTCTTCTTTCTGCATTCAGTACTAATCAATGCAGCATAAATAGCATCATAAGTAACTTTATCTTCCCCATACAATAAAGTGGTGGTCAAATGTTCATACTCATCAGGGAGAGAATTCAATAACAATATGGCTTTATCCTCATCTTTCACGTTTTCATCCAAATTTAACAAATCGGCCAAAATTTTATTGAAAGCATTTATATGGTCATTAATCGAAATACCTGGTTGATACTGGAAGCGAAACAATTTCTTTTTTCAAATAAATCCGATTTTCCAGACTCTTGGTCATAAATGTATCTTCCAATGTCTTCCACAATTTCTTTGCAAATGTCTCCCTCATAACACAATATTTCTAATTTTTGGCGAGACACAGACGAATCGTACCACATGCCTGACGATTGATCTTTTCCCAATCTCTGTCACCCATATCTACCGGTTTATCATTCAAAGCAATATCTAGTTCTTGTTGATACAAGATGTCCATCACCTCACATTGCCACATACCAAAATTATTGGTACCATCAAATTTCTCCACCTCAAACCGAGCATTAGCTATCGTCTTCGATGATGATGTCGAAGCCGAAGGGGTTGGAGTTCGTGTGGACAGAGTTTCTACTGTTGCTGCACTAGTTTCTACCATCTTCTATATATTCAATAACAACCAACAAAGCAAAAGGCCTAGGATGAAGAGTATGTACCAACTGTGTCTACTCTATTTTATCCTATGAAATTCCACTTTGACCAAGCCGACCTCCAGGGAGCGACTGAGCCGCAATGGTCTCTGAGCACCCGCTTAGACAAGGTCTTTCTTAGACATCAAACGTGGAATCAAGGATCCTAACAGAAGAACACCTCCGTATCAACACTATTCAACCTAGCTCTGATACCAATTGTTGTGCCGGGCACCCCATGTAACACCCCGACCCCGAAGGGCCTGGGATATTAACTTTTTACCATTTATTTATAGCGGAAGCAAATAAACTCAATTATTATTAAACCAAAGCACTAATTATCCATATTACACTCATTTATTTCAAAAAAAGAAAAATTTCACAACATAAATGTCTAGCATCATACTAATATTTCTAATCAATCTTTATTTTTCTAATCCCCACCCACATGCTTGCTAAGCCTGATTTCCGACATGTCCTTCAGAGTTATCTGAAATAAAATATGATTGGGGTGAGACGACGCTCAGTAAGTAAATAAGATTAATATTAGTGTGTGACCAAAATGAGTTTTTAAAGAATTTCGTAAAACAATATTTAATACTATAACTTCAAGACTGCTTTTAGAATAAATATAAATTTAAAAATTTCTGCATAAAACTTTTGTCATCAATTTTAACAGTAAATTTTTATAATCATATACTATAACTGCTAAATTAAACTTTTAACTTTAAAACTGTAAAAATATTTAATGATAAACATACATTTACTTTTCCTTATACATTTTCCTTAGATCGTCATTTAAACACCAGAATGATCCTTTTCACGTAAACTTACACTTTTCCTTCAAATCATCAGTAACTTTGTACACGTAATTAAATATGTATAAACATATATTATAAAAAAAACCACCCTTAGGCCTTTTTGCCATAATTCATGTTTACCCCCATGACTGGATTGTGCGGTCCGAAGACTGGACTTAGCTGGCTGGCCGACCAAACTAAATCAACGTACGTAAACTTTAAATGAGATTTTCCTTATTAAGCCCTTGTCCGGAACCAGGTATGCACTCAGGAGAAATCCACTAACATAAATAACCACTCTGTAAACGGTGTGGGTGCACTCTGATCCGTATAAACTTTAAGTTGCGGTACCAAGCATCTATAACTTTGAACTTTCGTTGCCATAAGGGGTTTTAAAATCATCTTATTATAATTTATGCAATTTAAAATAATATCGTAAAAATCTCATCTTTACTCATATTTTCGTAAAAAATGCAACGTAAAAATAAACTCATGCCACATAATTTTTGTGTTAAAAATATATATAATTTTATTTTTGAATAGAAAGAAATGCTGAAAATTTACCCGAGGGGATTAGAACATTTCTTAATCCAAAAATAAATGCAAGTATATTAAAGATAGAACTGGTATAATTAAATATGCGTAAAAATAAACTCATGGAAATTTTGTGAAACTAATTAACATAATTGAAATTTACTTATAAAATAAATTTGGGTATAAATTTTAAATAAAAAAAACTAACATAATCAAAATTTACTTACCTTCTTCCTTACGAACGCTGTAACTATCTCTAAGAAATGAGATCGGAAAGAGTGGGTGATTGAGAACTTACTCAAAGTTTCTCTCTCCACCACAATTTCTTTCACTCACTAATTCTTTTCTTCCTTAGAAAATTGTTGTAAAAAATGAAGGTTGAGAG
Source organism: Malania oleifera (assembly GCF_029873635.1). Taxonomy (NCBI): domain Eukaryota; kingdom Viridiplantae; phylum Streptophyta; class Magnoliopsida; order Santalales; family Ximeniaceae; genus Malania; species Malania oleifera. Next base: position 144,940,166 of record NC_080418.1, read on the forward strand.
CTCCCTATTTATAGGAAAATTTTGGGGAAGAAATGAAATTTATAAAAGTGTGAGGAGATGGGTGAAATTATAATTTTTTAAAAATTAAAGAATGAGCAAGGGATGGGCAAGGTATGGGTTGAGTATGGGATGGGGATGGAGGTCATGTGAGAGTGCTTGCCACCATTCCCATTAAATAAATTTTTAATTAATCACTTACCTAATTAATTAGTTAATTAGTTAATTAATTATTTTATTATTTTATTATTTTTCTTAATCATTATTATCATTATTATTATCATTGTTTTTACTTTTAAACTATTTTTAGTATTTATTTATTTTATTATTTATTTTTGAATAAGAATTAAATTTGAATTTTGAAAACTCATGTGGGCCCCACACAACTTTGAGACCCGAATGGATCCTACGTAACTCAAGTAATTCTTATACGATTTTATGCATCCTACATAACTTTGAGACTCGTGTAAACCTCCATAAGGCTTCGGGACTCATGTGGGCCCCACACAGTCTTGTGGGCCCCACATAGGATACCTACATTATTATTATTTTATCATATATTTCTACAAATTATATTACTCAAAACATTATTTTATGTACTTATTTACGTATATAAATAGTGTCTTGTGGCTCCGGGACTCATGTAGACCCCACATAGTCTTGTGGGCCCCATATATGATACCTATATTATTATCATCTTATTGTGTATTTTTACAAATTATGTTTGTCAAAATACCATTTTATGTATATATACTTATTTACGTGTACAAACAGTATTTATCTTGTTTATCCTATGAAATTCCATTTTGACCAGGCCGACCTCTAGGGAGCGACTGAGCCGCAACGGTCTCTGAGCACTCACTTAGACAAGGTCTTTCTTAGGCATCAAACATGGAATCAAGGATTCTACAGAAAAACACTTATGTATTGATATTAACTCAATGACCATTTTTATTATTTTATTATTATTGTGCTTTAATCATATATATATTTTTGGGTCATCACACCCCACTTGTGCCAAACACCAATACTACAACTATTGCTATTGAATATATAAGAAAATTAAAGCAATGCAGAAACTAATAATAAAGCAATAAAAAGAACAAGACAAGAAATTTACGAGGTTCGGTATAGAATTACCTACGTCCTCGGGCGCCGATGATCAATCCACTACTTCTTGATAAAGTACAACTTTGAGGTGTGTTTTACAAATGAAGAGTTGAGCTTTTTATATAGCTTCAACCTCAAGTCTAAAAAACACATTTCTCCAATGTGAGACAAATAATATAAAAAATTCAAAACAACCTTTTATACTATTGTGGAATAATTCTACCAATGTGGGACAAAAAAAAACAACAGATCCATCACTGCCTTAGCACCTTCTGTCTTGGTGTGAGGAAGAAGATACCAAATATACTTTTTTGTTGGGAGAGGAACAACCCATGGGTAACTGAAATCACCTCGACACCAAGAAAAAACTGTAAGGGACCAAGATCCTTCAGAGAAAACCGATGACCAAGTTGCTGAACAACCTTAGAGATAGCAATTGAATGACTGCTAGTGAGTATGATCAATCACAAAATCATAAAATAGAGAGTAACATTAACACAATTGTAGATAAACAGAGAAAAAATTGAGTTAAGACTGCTGAAAATCGTGTTGAAGAAAACAAGCACTCAGTTCTTGATACCAAGCACGAGATGCTCATTTCAAGTCATACAAAGACCTCTTTAACCTGCAAACATAAGAAGGCAGATAGAAACCATGGATGGTTGGCTGGAAAACTACACAATTTCCTTTGCAAATTGCATTTTAAATCGGACTACTTCTCAATCGCCTCACTCATTAAATCTAGCTTTTTTTGACATTGAATATCCATTTACTTTTTAAAAAACAAATTGTTGGCCAATATCATGCTAGGAAGATGCTCACATGCATCTTAGGCACAAACTAGTTTGCACGCTCTCTTGGGTGCTAATTAATGACCTAATAATCTCATTTGATATTAGTTCATTTGTTAATTATTGATAAGTAACTTTTCATATACTTTCTTTTAAAATAAATATTCATTTTTCCTTCTTTGAAATTTTAATGTTATACGTACTATATAGCACAAAGTATTGGACAAATTTTTTTGATAAAATCCCAACAAAATAATGCTAAATTTTAGTTCTTGTCGGGATAATTAAGTGCATAACTTTTTTAAAAGTGTGATTAACCACTTCAAGCTTAAGCTTTTTGAATTTGGTACAAATTTTAGTACTTACCAATTAATCCTAAAACTAATCAAATATTTTTTGGGGGTGTAATGAATGTCTAAATAACAATTGCCTCCTTAGGAGGCAGATCTTAAGTTCACTCAACCACCCACCTCATGAACTTATTTTTTCTTAAATCTCTAAAATCTCCCTAATAATTATCTATATACAAATTTGAGTTGCCCTTTGATCAACATGCACATATGCGATATTAATTAATTCTAAATATATGAAAATCTTTGATTGCTGAAAAATAATACTTCAAATGTGATAGACCTAAGATTACAAATATTCTAATTAGCTTTTTATTAGGGGGAGAATGATTCATAATGAAAGATTGGCATGAAAATTTTTGGTTCATTGACTACGTACCCTCAAGTCTTCTTTTACTAAATTATAAGATTCAAAAGTATGTAATTAAAGCCTTTTAATCTTCTTTTACATTTTCCCTTTATATTTAAAAATTAATTAAATTCCAAATCTATCTCCAATTATTAAATATAGTACTTATTTACCTTCTTCACGCTTAATGTACTGCTTCTCAATAGTCCTCAAATCACTCGGTTAAAACAAAACTTTACTACTAAAAAACTTATATACAATTAAAAATCTCCTAAATTGGTGTAAATAATAAAAAAATAAAGAAAAAATGTTCATATATCTATCTCATCCTTCCCGCAATGGAGTCATAGGCTACGACGGTAGTGGTCATGGTAGAGCTATAGGCTGCGGTGGCAACGAAAGCGACATCGAAGAAAGGCTCAGATTTACAACCAGAGTTGCTGCGACGGAAGCAGTGGTGTCGTTGCTAATCAGCATCACAAGAGCAACTCTACCGCATGCACTTATGTAGCGAATTGTTTGAATATGTGTAGCTTCAAGTGGAGGTATAGATTTGAAAGCTCCAAAGGGGTGAATATTCGCCAAGGTAGAGATTGTTGAGTTGTGACTTATATTCAGAGTGTATATTCTGAAAGATACAAAGGGATGAATATTCGCTAAGTTGGAAATTGTTGAGTGGTGGCTCACATTCAAAGGGTATGTGCATAAGCTTGTTAATTTATGGCTCATATTCAAAGGATATAGTCTGAAAGTTCCAAAGGGGTGAATATTTGCTAAGGTGGAGATTGTTGAATTGTAATTCATATTCAAATGGTATAATCCAAAAGCTCCAAAAGGGTGAATATTCACCAAGGTGGAAACTCGAGTTGTGGCTCATATTTGGAGGGTATACACTTGAAGACTATTACAAATTAGAGTCATAGTGCAATACAAATGTATATCATATAAGAGTATATACGGTTCTATGTGTTAGAGTCATGGTGAAATACAATTGTATATCATATGAGGGAATACAATATGTTAGAGTCATGGTGAAATATAATTGTATATTATATGAGGGGGTATAATATGTTAGAGTCATGGTGCAATAACAATGTATAGCATATGAGATTTCATATGGGGCCATATATACACATTGTAGCTAATGGTTGAAACAACACGGACGACAATTTTTCATTGATGGTGAAAATTGCGTTGGGACTCCATGGACATAGGCATATTATCGAACTATGTAAACTCGTGTTCTTCTTCTTCCTTTGATTTTTATCTAATTTTAATATTTTCTCTATGTGTGCACGCATAATCATAGGGCATAATTTCTCCACAGAATGAGTTCGCAAGTCCTTATCAAACCAAACTATAAAGGTGCTCACTAACGATTTGATTCTTTTGGAACCTCTCATTTTGAGAGACGAGGTTTTGTTAGACAAAAAAGGTAAAAAAATGAGTCTTATTAATAGTGCCTTATAGTTTCTTTGTTCCATCAAGCTAGCATATTGGCCTTGGGCATTAGTCTCATCGCGAAACTCAAGTTATGGAGTTTGAGTTGAATGATCCTATGCACAAACAATCCATATACTTTTAAACCCATTATAGTCTATCTAGTCTAATTCGACTTTATTAAAATAGTGTATAAATTATTTTAATTCAAAAATATTAAAAGAACTCAAACTAAGCCTATAATTGAGTCGCTCATAAGTTGAAATGATCCAAACCTATTTGTTTTCAAGCTCAAGTCATTTATTAAACAAGACACAAAATTAAAATTGAGAATTGCTCATTTATATAATGAATGAACCTACATGAGCTTTTATTGAATCAAACTCCTGAACGGCTCATGAGCAGGTTGGGCAGGAATGACTTGGTCCTTTTGCAGCCCCACTCATCCTAATTAAATTCTTAGTACACCCAATTTGGCAATCTAAAAATTGCAGGCTAAATTTGGCTACTTCTCAATCGCCTTGCTCATTAAATCTAGCTATTTTTGACATTGAATACCCATTTATTTTTTAAAAAAAAATTGTTGGCCAATATTATGCTAGGTAGATGCTCACATGCGCGCATTGGGTTGAAACCATTTTCTCCTTTAGTACTAGTTCATTTGTTAATTATTGACAAGTAACTTTTTCACATACTTTTTTTAAAAATAAATATTCATTTTTCCTTCTTTGATATTTTTATTTTATGCGTACTATATAGCACAAAGTATTGGACACAATTTTTTAATAAAATCCCAACAAAATAATGCTAAATTTTAGTTCATGTCGGAATAATTAAGTACATATTTTTTTAAAAGCGTGATTAACCACTTCAAACATAAGCTTTTTGGAATTTGGTACAAATTTTAGTACTTACCAATTAATCACCTCTCTAAAACTAATCAAATACTTTTTTCGTGGGTGTAATGAATGTCTACATAACAATTGCCTCCTAAGAAGGCAGATCTCAAGTTCACTCGACCACCCACCTCATGAACTTATTTTTTTTCTCCGATCTCTAAACTCTCCTTAATAATTATTTACATACAAATTTGAGTCGCACTTTGATCAATGTGCGCATTTGCCAAATTAATTAATTCTAAATATGTGGAAATCTTTGATTGCTGAAAAATAATGCTTCATTCAAATTTGATGACACAAAATTGCAAATATTCTAATTAGCTTTTTAATAGGAGGAGAACCATTCATAATGAAAAATTGGCATGACAATTTTTGGATCACTGACTACGTACCTCTCGAGTGTTCTTTCACTAAATTATAAGATTAAAAAGTATGCAATTAAAGCCTTTTAATCTTCTTTTACACTTTCTCTTACATTTAAAATTAATTAAATTCCAAATCTATCTCCAATTCTTAAAGATAGTACTTATTTACCTTCTTCACGCTTAATTCACTGCTTCTCAATAGTCCTCAAATCACTCCGTTAAAACAAAATTTTACTTAAAAAAACTTATATACGATTAAAAATCTCCTAAATTGGTGTAAATAATAAGAAGAAGAAAGTGTTCGTATGTCAACTTCATCCTTCCCGACTTAACCATCTAAGTACATAGAGCTCTACAAAACCTCTTCTATTAGAGTAGCACTAGTCGATCATTCGAAACAATATATTGGGATGATTTTATTAAGCTCTATTTCTCTTTAAGATATTGATTTTTTTATACTTATGGATTCCTGTTCTTCTGTTCATACGTGCACTTAAGCTTCTTGCTCATATCTTCAGGTTCCATTTTAATATAATAAATTTATCTTTTGAAGAAAGAAAGTACGCAGCTGTTTCACATGATTTTTCCATGACATAATAATAATAACAACAATTAATAATATCCCATTATGAATTATGAGCACAAGAGTAGTTGTTATAGTTGGCCAATGATATTATACCTGAATTCCTCTATGCCATCGATGCCCATAATAATAACACATACAAACCGTAAAACCTAAAAGTAAAATTAAATAAAGATGTTCGTTGGCTTAAGTGGTAAGAACGACTTATAATTTTGGTGACCTCAAGATCACGAATTTGATTCGTCCTTCAGAGTTTACCGTGGTGAATTACTAGGAATGCGTCAATGGACGGGACAACTTTCACCTCTCGAGTTTGGTGCCGCACCATAGTGTCTAAAATGGCACGATAATGGTTGGAGTCCCGAGTTATAAAAAAAATAATTAAATAAAGAATGAAAAATAAATAAATAAAGTAGATGGAAAAGTAAATATATTATTATTAGTATTATTATTATACACAGCTTTCCCTCGAAAGGTGTCTCATCTATCAGCCTTTTCTTCAGTGCTTTTTCTCTGCTACTGCTAAATGCTAATGGCCTTCATCCTCATGCATGCATGCACCCTTTTATTATCTGCTCCACCTGCGATCCATCATCCAGAAAAGTTGAATCCTGGCCGTGGATCATGCACGACGGGACCATCGTGCGAGATGATCTGATGGTCAGATGGTGATGATTGGCGGCCATGGGTGGATGTATGACTGTAAAGACCGATGGTAATGATACACGCAATGAGAAAATTTTGAAAGAAAGGCGTATGGATTGGAACAACTCGTATGATTATTTATTTATTATTAATTATTATTCTTCCTCATTTATTTATTTATTCTTTTGAATTAATGTATTTCTGGCCCACTCCATCGTGCGTCCAAATGAGCGCAGCAAAAGTAGTGCAATGCGTGTGTGCCCACTTCTAAGCATTATTGAAGGCAGAATTCGAGTAAGCCAAACAAGTTATATATATATTTATATATTTAGTTTATTAATTTCACATACATTATATATTTGCTTATATATTAAGAGTTAAATTAAGATTAATTTGTCGTGTTTGGTTGTGTGTGCACGCCAAAGCAATAAGGTTTTCTTCTTCTTCTTCTTCTTTTTTCAAATTTGATTTCCATGATCTTGGTATTATTATTATTATTATTATTATTATTTTTATTATTTTGGATAGTGCCGATTGAGTTGAGGATGCTGAATCGTGGCAGCCAAAAATGTATTTTAAAGGGTAATCTTGTTTATAAAATCTTCCTAGGATTTTCGCCATATTTTTTTTGGGAATGTAAAATATACGATATTCTTAAGCACGGCTCGTTCTATACATTCACATCACGTTTGATTCATAGAACCCAAAAAAAAAAAAATAGAATTAAAGAAATTGTATAAATCAAGTGACTTGTCGATGATGAAGAGATTACTTGGTCCAAACATATAGTTAGATTGTATTTGGGAGTACAATTTTCAAATAATGAGCACTTTGTCATCACTCTACATGTCCATAAGCCTATTTTATAAATTTAAAACGTATGGTAGGTTCTATATACATTCGTAGTGTCCAACATACGAAGAGTGCGACCGATTCCTCACATGTTTTATATCTAAAAGGGCATCTGATAAAAGTAAACATTCAGTACTAAGCATTAAATTAGACTTTGAATTTTATGATCCGACCTAGAGCGTGAATTAATTCCTAAATACTAAAAAGTATAACTTGTTCGAAAAATATATGAATATATTGTTTTTAAATAATATTAATAAGTAGAAAAGACATGAACTTCGAATTCTAGTTTTTTCTTTTACATAAAAAATTAGAATAATTTTCAATTGATTATTAGTATTATTTATCTACTTTTATTAATAATAAAAAGTAGCATACCTAGTGTTATGTGCGTCCATATAGAGAATGTGGGTGGGTGGATTCGTATGATTGTATTGTTATATTTTTACGAAAAATGTTGTTATTTAATTAAGTATTTTTTAAACAGGAGATCCATAATTTTTCTATGCATTTATAGCTAGCCCTAAAACAAAATCCGGAAAGCATTAGTCTCGGAGATATTTCTCACTTTTGATTTTATAGAAAAGCAGGGATAAATATAAAGTGATTGTTAATGTTACTTTCATATTTTTATTAATAATAGAGAGTAGCACTAGTGTGACGTAACATTCAATGACGTAATTTTAATCAAACATACAATAAAGAATATTAGTTGTCTATGATAACTATTACGTTATTTTTAATTTGCCACTCATTTTTTTTAAAGAAAAAGTAGTAGTAATAATTTCTCTACTTATTTTTTGACAATAATTTCTGCGCTATTATAGTAAAGCTTAATTAAATGTCAAACTTAATTAGATTTTTAGATTCTACGTATCAAATGCTGCTTAATTATTTTGACAAAATCATAACAGATATAAAGTCCAAAACTCATAATCAACGAGAAGTTCAATATTTTATATTTTTGTATTGTATATAAATAAATAAATAAATATATATATATATATATATATATATATATTGTATCACCCCCACCATCCAAAAATGAGCAAAGGGGTACACCTTTTTACATATAAAGATATTAAGAAAAAGCTCCATGAACCAATGTGGGACACTCTACCGTGAATAACATTTAACTAAGAAGAGTTTGTCTTTTAATTGAAGTACTCCTGCAATTTATATTATATATATAAAGTAAAGAAAGGCAATCAATAGTTATAGTATGATTTTACTCTATTCCATACCTTACTTTTCCACATGTGCCAAAAAATTCTATGTGTTTTTCATCTAAATGATATACTAATTTTTCATCCCTTAGAGACTTGCTTTTTGAGGGAACACACTTTAAGTTAAAGCTAGTGGATGCATATAGCTGCTTTTAGACTAGTGAAGAAATTTAAATGGATTTATGGGAAATTTTCTATCATTATTGAGGAACAAGAATGGTAATATTCATTGACAAGTCGCTATTAAAGAGGTGAAGCAAGAGAGTGAACCATGCCTAATAGAAGAGGTGAAATTCTTGTATACTATACAACATTATTTATAAGTACGGAAGTTTTCTGCTACATTCATGTTCCATATTTTCGATATGTGATGAATTGTGAAGTCGCGACATCCCAAAGGGGGCAATTCTTGAAATACAGGGGTCGAAACCCCGTGTCGCCTCCATCAAATGGTGGATTTGAAATTACATGAAAGGATAATGCATGTGATGAGAAATGGGTCAAAATATGGTCCAAGGGAGTCACCACAAACCTATTTAGTTCTAGGTGAGGTTAGAAACACATATTTAATATGTTACCAGCTCGTTTGGTTATCTTGTAACCACGGTATTCTTCCGCCAAAAGTGAGGGTTTATCAATAAATAAATGGAGATACCGCCCTTCTTTGAAAAAAAAGGAAACTTATAGTCAATGGTTTGTGTTATCAAGTTGGATCCATAAGTATAGTTATGTAAAGGAAAGGTATTAGCACCCCTTTACACCCATCTAAAGGATGGAGCCTGATTAGCTTAGGATCGCCTTCAAAATTAACCGATCAAGACTTAGATTCTTTCCCTTTATTTCAATTACCAATCCATAATTTATTAGGTAATCTTGCGAAAGAAACATAAGCTACCCTCACTTGGGATCTCCAAAGGCATGCAAACACATAACCCCCAATGATCCTAATGAAGATTATTTGCTTATTAAGTTTATTCCAAGGTATAGGTTTCTTTACCAAACTTTTAAATATCGAGAGGCCTAGGGAAAGACAAAAGTCTCACACCTCTGATTTCTCAAGGGCATGCGAAAACATAACCCCTCCCAAGTTTAGAGGAAGATTTATTAGGAAAACTTTATTTTAATGACACATGCAATCTATAGAGCATGTATTTATTCAAAGCATGTAAATCATAAAGTATGAAAAATGCACACAAATTAGGGAGTCTAATAGAATCATTATCATGCAAACCCAAAGTGATTCTGTTAGACTCTCCACCCTTCAGGTGACAACCGGGGATTACATATGTAGTTACCATAATAAGAAAAACAAAAGAAAAGAGGAATTTGGTTTGGTAAAGACCAAATCGTTGACGGTTTTGTGGGAGCTCAGAAAACTATTGACGATTTTGAGTAACCACAACCTAGTAACGGTAAAACGATAAAAATGGTTTGGATGAAAAGACAAACCGCCGACAGTTTTAGGAAAACCATCAATGGTTTCGTCTGGCAATGTTGAATAAAGGAGATCTTGCAAGCCATTTTATGAAAACAAAATTTAATCTCTCTCTTTCTCTCTCAAAACCTATGAACATCCTCTCCCTTCTCTCTTCAATCTCTCACCGATTTTAGCCCAAATCAACGATTGAACGCTACTACAGGACCCTAGCTTCGATCCTCGTGAGTTTAATTGGAGCAGAATCGTGTTTTGAGGATCCTAGGCACCACCCCAAAATTGGGGTAAGGGAGTTGATTATATTATTGTTATAAGATTAAATTGGTTAATCGAGTGTATGGGCCTAGGAATGCTAAATAACTATGATTTCGAGGTTCAGCTGATTGAACTTAGGTATGTGAATGTAGGAATTTGTGGGAACGCCGTGGGCATCAGTTTAGAGAGTAATTGCAGGCACGCTCTCGGTAAGCGGGTAAGGGGAATAGGTTATGTCAAGAATTTCTTTGGGATATTATATAAAAGTTTTTTTCTAATTATATAAGCATGTGGGAAAGGATATTTTAGCAAAATCTATATTTTTCTAGGTGGATATATTATTATAATTTATCAGACAAAAATTGTGTGGCATGAGGATGTTGTTTTTAGGGATTGGATAAATATGATAATTTTACCAGTTACGATATGATGGCGATATTTCTGTTTATGATATGTGGTTTATACAAAAACTGAGAATGATAATTTTATACCAAAATGCTTTTTTAATGGATTGTTGATATATACTGAAATTGAGAATGGTGGTTTTATATTGAGATATGTTTTACTGTTTGTTGATTTATACTGGAGCTGAGAATGATGAATTTTTTACGAGATGTGATTTACCTGGATGTTTATTGATTTATGAAAAATGGGATTTTGATATTGTTGTTGTAAAAACCACAATATAACGTTGGAAGGATATAAGGAGTTCATTATATTGTTGGATATGAAAATGGCAATATAACATTGGTAGAAAATGAGGAGTTTTTTATATTGTCCGATTTTATGAATATTATGGAAAACAACATTGGTAGGATATAAGGAATTCGTTATATTGTATGTTTATGATTTTTACACGAACCACTATATAACGTTGGCAAGATATGAGGAGTTCATTATATTGATATGATATAACACTGTGTATATGGTAATATTTATGAATTAAGAACCCTGGTGGACGATTGATATGGAGAGCACGGTACAGTAGCTACAACATTAAAAGAGTGAATGCAACCACATGAACCTGGGATGGTAGTGTAGGTGTTGACAGTCGATTGGGCCTGCGTAAAGTTGTTGACCGCCCTGTGTAACGACCTGCTTATATAGTCATATAATAAAACATATTTAACAATAAAGTCAACCTGAACCCAAGGGTAATGGGGACACCTCTGACGTTCACAGCGGAAACCTAAGCAACATAAATGTAAATCACACTCTCATAACCATAAAATATAAAATATCAAAGTCAACTACAATTCACAGTGATACTATATTCATATACAACCTCAAAATATCAAAAATACATCTAGGATCCCACAACAAAAATCTCCTGACCCTAGTACAAAACTTACCCTCCAGCGGGGTAGCACCAGTGACTCAACGGCGGCCTCGATCCGCCAGTCTTTCTGGATTTCCTAAAGATTATTTAATGTTCGGGGGTGAGACACTTCTCAGTAAGGGAAAATAAACTAAATACAACTATTTGGCAACATGAATATTTAATGCATATAGATTTACAGTACATTTTGCATACCAGAAAACATTGATCATTTAATAATTGCATAAACATATACTTCTATATTTCTATTAAATCATACGGTTCATGAACTGTCTGGTATAACTAATGATAATACTGAAAATTTACCCAAGATGTATAGCTAGTTGATGTCATGTGTTACCCCCCATGACAAGTTGTGCAGCCCGAAGGCGGGACCTGACAATGGCTGGTCAACCACTGCCGAGTAAAATTTCTGTAAGTATGATGGGCCCGCCACACCCTAGTCCGAACTGCTAGGTGGACGTCTACAACTCTACACTGAAAGCCACATAGACTATCCATCTCCCACCCCCTCGTGAGGCGGTTAGCATAAATCTAAACATAGTAATCTAATCAGTATAGTTACGGTACCGTGCTCCTGTAACTGAACTAAACTATCATCTGGGTTCTGATAATACATAATACATGATAATATACAGTTTATCATAAAAAGGTTGATGGCATTTTGTGTAATAACGTAAATACATACGACCTTGTGCCGTTTATTTTTATATTTGTGGCCTTGCGCCAAAATCATACATATACACAACCTTGCGCCAGCTATCAACTACAGCTTTGCACCGAACATCTCATAAATATCATTCTTAATAAATAATTCATCTATCATGTATTTTGAAACCATAATGTACCGTATTATTTCATAATTTCTAAAACATGCTTTATACATAAAATAAACATAACATAATATTTTTCATATACAATAATATTCATGCCACACAATGCTAAATTGTAATGACCCGAATTTAGAATGGTATTTAAATAATAAAGAGGGAAATGGAGACCAGAAACAGAAGGAGGTCGTCGACTTCGTCGACGAAGGCTTAAGAGAATTCGTCGACGAACACAAGGGGCTCGTCAACAAGAAAATACCGAGAGAGGTTCTGGGGCAGCCTGAATTTCATCGACGAATACAGGGTCTCGTCGACGAATTTAATGAAGGACTCGTCGATGAGGTGACGTGTCTCGTCAACAAAATTCCCTATTTTATAAATATGGGAATCCGGATTTTAAGCTTCTTTAAAAAGCTAACTCTCTCCTCTCTCTCTCTCTCTCTCTCTCCCCTTTGGCTCTCTCCCTTTCTTTCGTCGATTTCGGGCCAAATCTTCATTGGATCGACAATCCGAAGTCACCACGACGCTTTTGGGGAAGTTTTCTCCAAATCTGCCGGAGCAGATCATCGATGAAAGCAAGTGGAAATTATCCCAAATCCAGGTAAGGCTTTTTACTCAATATTTGGATTTATGACAGTTGTAAAAAGTGTTATATGCTTATAAATACTAAACTTTAATTTTGGACAATGTTGTTTCTAGGGGCGTTGAATTGGGAACGTAGGGAATCATCCCTAAGTTGAGGTAAGGCTTTTAAGCCGAATTTGACTTAGTGATAGTTATAGAAAATGTTGTACGTACAAAAATACTAAACTTTAATACTAGAAGTTTTCATTTTCAGGGTGTTGAGTTAGGAATCCTGCGGGTGCGGGGCAGTTTTATTAGAAGCTTTCCAGGAATCAGGTAAGGGGATAAACTAAGCTAGTTTTGTTTTGAGAAAATGTATGTATATATATATTTAGCATCTGATTTGCAAAAAATGTATAAATATTTATATATATATATATATATATATATGTTTTATATTTGCAAAATACTGTGAAATGATCGTATGATTGAATATGTGAAAATCCGTTTGTGTGGTATGAGTATAAAACGTTGTGAAATACTGTTTTCTAGGAATGTGGATGATATGGATTTTTATGATGGGAAAACGGGGGTACGGGCTGAGATTTTTATGATATGGTTTGCCGGCGTACGGGCCGTGCTATGTTGTGATTTGTCAACGTACGTGTCGTGCTATGTTGTGATTTGCCAGCGTACGGGCTGTGCTATGATTTGCCGGCGTACGGGCCGAGCTATGATAAAATGTGTAATACCGTCGTACGGGCCGATGATTTTCATGATATACGTGTATGTGCAAATTGATATGATTGGTTTGGTAATTAATGATATGAGATATTTATGTATCACGATTTTAGTATATGTATATGATATCAAAACCTGGTTGGCTTGGTTTAGGCTAGCATTTGCACGGTACCATTGTTATGTGTCCATGGTCTTTGTGATCATGATATTTGTGTTAATGCTGCTGTACGGAGTGGTGTGAGATTGGATGGTCGATGTGGTTATTTTTCAAGAAGTGTGCTGTTATCGCCCCTGGTGTACGGACCAGGTCTGGCAGACCCATTGGACCTACAAACTAGACTATTGACTTGGCAGTGGTCGGCCAACCATTATCGGGTCCCACTTTCGGGCACACAACCCAGTCATGTGGGGGTAATACATGACAACAGCCATCTAACCTATCAGGGATGTTTTTATGTTATTATTATTATGATATGAGATGAGAAGTGTTTATGAAAATGCAGTATGTTCTGCCATGTTTTGATATACATATGTTTTCCCAGATTTGATATACAGTACTAAATATGATATGTATGGTATATGTAGAACACGGAATACTCATGTTGCCACACACTGGTATTAGTTTATTTCCCTTACTGAGAGGTGTCTCACCTTTAAATCTTATAAACTTTTCAGGAGCCCCAGATAACAGAGCGGGAAAGGCCCCGCAGAATTAGTGTTGTTTATCTGCCCTCTGTGAAGGGTAAGTTTGTAGGGACTGTTAGATTTTGGGAAAAATGTCTCTAGATATGATTTTTGGGATGTATATTCTGAGATACAGTGATTGTAGCAACTCTGGTATATTGTAATATATCTGGTATTGAGATATACTTTATTGTATGTTTTCTGCTACTAGGGCTTCTGCTGTATGTTCTGATATATCCCTGGTACCCACGGGTCCAAGTGGATTGTGACCTGTTAAGCTAGAATGTATGATGTTGATTTTATTATTATAAAAAAAATGTGGAAAATAAGCAGGTCGTGACATAAATACACCATACATTCCATTCTAAAATTATAATTTCTAGCATTTCATACATACATACATATATATATATATATATATATATATATATATATATGTACATTTCTACATCATAGTAATATTTTTCCAAATATGCATTTTCTCAATAGTATACAAAATTAATACATGCTTTCTTGAACATAATTCTTCTAATTAATAATAATTTTCATGAAAAATGACTACTTTAATTTATTCCCTTACCTGATACTGAAAAGAAACCCCTTAAAAATACGCTCGTCCTGTACCCATAGGGTTCCCCGTTCAATACCCTGATCCAACATTTTCCAGAACTAAACTTTGGTATTTTTCTATGAATAACATTTCCTATAACTATGGTAAGACCAAATTTGGCATAAAAAGTCTTACCTTAAATCTGGGATGAATTTCAACTTTGTTCCACCGACAATCCGCTCCGACAGACTTGAAGAGAACTTCCCCAAGAGCGTCGTGGTGACCTCAGATTGTCGATCTAGCGAACGATGGAGTTGAAATAGAAGAGAGAAGAGAGAGAAATCGTAGGGAGGAGAGAGAAAATGTTTTTTGCCGATTTTTCTGCGTAAAAACCAAGTTTTGCACTATTTATACTATGGGCTTCGTCGACGAGCCACGTCACCTCATCGACGAGGTCAAGAGGCAATTCGTCAAAAAACTCTCCCCTTCGTCGACGAGTTTCAGAGTCGCCCAAAACATCCTCTTGGTATCTTCTCATCGATGAAATGCACCCTCATCGACGAGCATATACTGTCACGTCGTCGACGAACACGAAGCGTTCGTTGACGAAGCCTGCTACCTCCTTCTACTTCTGTTTCCTATTTCCCTTTCTCCTATTATTTAAATACCATTATTTTTCGGGTCATTACACCCTGGGCCTAGACCAGTTGCGTTAGGCCAATTGTACTACAGACATATATAAAAGTTGACTTAACCTGGTGGTGGCCAGCCTCAGTTAAGTCCAGCCTTCGGGCCGCACAACCTTGTCATAGGGGGAAGCATGACATTAGTTAGTGATACCCTACGGGGACGGTTCTTAGTGGAGTATGTGTTGTTTATTTATATGGAGACATTTCACTAAGCTTGTACATGTTTTGAGAAAAATACTGTTTTATTAATTATATACATATGAGTGCAATTTTAAATATTTTCTCAGTTGAATTATTGATTAAATAAATGTGTTTAATATATTAAAACTCATTTTGCCACACACTAATAATAACCTATCATGTCTTATTGAGAGGTCTCCCCTCGATATTTATTCTAACATTTTAGGATCTCGGGAGGACAGTGCCTAGTGCTCCGAGGAGGGGCGTAGATAGTTTTGAAAGTAAGTACTGGTAAGGGTTAATTTTTGTATGTAGAGATTATCTGTACACCTGGGTTCATAGTAATATTTTAGGATCTCGGGAGGACGATGCCTAGTGCTCCAAGGAGGAGCGTAGATAGTTTTGATAGTAAGTACTAGTAAGGGTTAATTTTTGTATGTAGAGATGATATGTACACCTGGGTTCGTACTAATATTTTGGAGAGCGAATTATGTATATATGATAACACTAGAACTCTGGTATTGTATTCCGACTTGGATGTTATGTTTCTGCTACATATGTGTATTATATGATTGTGAGGTTCTAATATATATTTGCGGCCGTTACAACATAATCTCAATTCATCATGTTCCTCCTCATAGGGGAGTGTACACACACACACACACACACACACACACACACAGAGTCTTGCAGGCACATGCATGAAACAAAGCAAAGACAAAACATACACTCATACAACAAACAAGGCACACATAAACAAGCCACACAAGAAAAATCATAGAACATAATCAAAATTGAGAATTAACTTCACATAGGTAAGTAACAGGTTAGTGGCGACTCCATCAAACATTTAGTAAGACTATATCTCTCACCCCTCCCTATCCCCAAACCCTTCAATACGTTGTGACAACTATGATCAGATATTTTCTCCTATTGTCTAACATATCCCTATTTGGGTTTTATTGGCCATGGTAGCTTAGTTTGATTGGGAGTTAGAGTAACTGTGTGTTAAAACAACATTTCTTCATGGTGATTTAGAAGATCAAATTTATATGGAGTAGCCAAAAGTTTTCATGGAACCTGGGAAGGAGAATTACATTAGTAAATTGAGGAAATCATTGTATGGCCTGAAATAGTCACCAATGCAGTGGGACAAGCACTTTAATTCATACATGATGAGTGTCGAATATACGCACTATAAGTTTGATTGTTGTGTTTACTTTAGAAGTCTATCTAATAATTCATTTATCTTTCTACCAATATATGTTGATGATATGTTGATTGCTGCAAAGAATATCCATAATGTCAATGGTTTAAAGTCCTTATTAAGTAAGAAATTTGAGATGAAGGATCTTGGTGCTGCAGATAAGATCCTTGAGATAGAGAGATAGGAAAGATAATAAGTTTTGGGTCTTTCAAAAGGCTTATATAAAGAAGATGTTGAAGAAATTTAGCATGAGCAATGCTAAGCCAATGTACCCCATTGGCAAATCATTTCAAGCTAACTTCAACACAATGTCGATAATTCAAGGAGGATGTGGAGGAGATGTCAAGGGTACCATACGCCAATGCAGTGGGTTGTTTGATGTATGTCATGATTTGTATTTGTATAGATCTTGCATATGCAGTTAATATGGTGAGTAAGTTTATGGAAAATCCAGGAAAAGAACATTGGAGTGATTTGATGTAGGTCCTCAGGTACTTGAAGGGCACTGCAAATTTTGGTATTAAGTTTGGTGCATGGCAGCATTCAACTTTAGTTCAAGGATTCGTTGATGCAGATTATGCAAGAGATTTAGATGAAAAAAGGTCCACCATAGGTTATATATTCACCATGGCAGATGGACTTATTTGTTGAAAATCCATGTTACAGCCAGTTGTTGCATTATCTATCACTGAGACGAAGTACATCACAGTGACAGAGGCTACAAAAGAGGCTATATGGTTGAAGGGATTGATAACTAAACTTGGCATAAAGTAGTAGACTATTCATTTGCGTTGTGATAGTCAAAGTGTTATTTACTTAGTAATGAACCAAGTTTATGATGTCAGAACAAAGCACATTGCAGTCGGATATCACAAGATGTGAGAGCTAATTGGTACTAATGAGTTTTAGTTGGTTAAGGTGGCTACACAAGAAAATACAACAGACATGTTGATGAAGGTTGTTACTTGGGAGAATTTTATACGTTACT
The DNA here is from genome assembly GCF_029873635.1 of Malania oleifera. NCBI lineage: Eukaryota > Viridiplantae > Streptophyta > Magnoliopsida > Santalales > Ximeniaceae > Malania > Malania oleifera. The sequence goes on from NC_080418.1 coordinate 144,958,235, forward strand.
TGAACTTACTGTATATTGCTAATAGCTAAATCAATGAAGTGCAACTTCAGGTGACGATACAAGTTTGAAAGCTCCAAAAGAGTGACTATTTGCCAAGGTGGAAATTATTGAGTTGTGGTCATATTCAGAGGGTATCCACTTGAAGACTGTTACAAATTGAAGCTTGTAGTTTCTTTTATCATTTTTTTTTTCATATATATATAAACTAAGGTGATACTTTGCATAAAAAAGAAATACATTTGTGAATCTTATAAAACAGCTTTATAGTTTACTAGGGATGGGTATAGTTGTCTTTATACAAAGCACACACATTAAGCATATTTTTACTTGACACGTAGAGTTTTTTAATTGAATATTTATGATTATTATATTTCTTTATGCCCTTTAATTCATTATTCATTTTCCATTAATTACCAATTTTTTTATTGTTCTACATTTTAATATTAATATATAAAAATTATTTCACATACTTCCTTTGAGGATATTGAAGTGGTTAAAGGTAAATTGAAAGTAGGGCTACAAGAAAGTCGCGACGCATACTAGTAGCTCAGGGGATTGGCTTGATAAAAGTCTTTTCAAACTTGTTTATTTTATAAATAAGAAATTCTTAAGCCCAATTTTGAGGATTATTGAATAAATAAGTAAAACATGAACATGGACGATCTCAGCTCATTTTTACTCATGAACAGCTCGATTAGAGCTTGGTTGGCTTCGTTTAATAGACTCAATTTTTCAACTAGTGGAGTCATTGATGAGTTAAATATGGTTCAAGAGACTATAGGGAACTTATTTACCTTAAAAGTAGGTGTTGTTTAAACACAGACTTATATAACCAAACTCCATAGTTAACCTAAATGCAATGATATATAGCGCCAAGCCCAAAGTCAATAGACTGACTTGGTAGGGGCACAGAAATTCTATTAATATAGTTGTAGACACCCCATTTTGTCCAAGGGCCAAATATAACAAGAGAATACATTTTTTATTATTACACTTTTTATACAAATATAGCAAAAGAATACAAATTAAAGATGAATACAGTAGAAAAAAATACAAAAAAAAAAAAGAGAGAGAATAAAACAAAAGGGAAATATAGGAAAAATTCTGAAATACAGCAAAACAAAAAATAAATACAAAGAAAAGGGGGGAAGATAGGAGTTTCAATTCTCCAAAACATTGTTGGCACCTGCACACACAAAGAAAATTGGTTAGCTGTTAAAAGTAAATAAAGGGGAGTTAATAGAGGGAGATTAGCAGTAATAGGTGGTTGAAGATTTGATTTCAGATGTTTACAATCAATGCTCCCCAAGCCTATAAATTAAGGCTTTCTAAAGGAGCAAAGGGAAAGCAGTAATAACATAAGTAGTGAGAAGATACTCAGAGAAATTCGCACATAGTGAGAGGCAAAGAGAAATTTCATACAGTGAGAAACAACGATTGATTGATACTGTAACATTCATACGGTAAAAGTTACTTGGGGCCAGAGGCTTTTAAGGGAATTTTGAAGTCAGAGCAGGAAATTGCAAATATATATATTAGAGGAGATTCTGAAGATTGAAGGAGTTGAGAGCCAAAGGTTGGTGTTACATTTTTGTATTTTTGTTTTGTTTTTATTCTATTTATCATGTTTAATCCACTTTTAAAAATGAACCGAGGGTTCGGATCCGATTGGTGGATCTGACCTGTTTGACCTCGTCCATTAACCCGATCCATTGAACTCGGGTTGACCTAACCCATGGGTCCAGATCCAATCCATGGACTCGTTAACCAAGCCCATTTTTAAAAAATAAGCCCACTTTTAAAAAAAAGAAAAAAAAAAAACCAGCCCAAGCCCATTTTTTTAAATAAGCCCACTGTTTTTTCAAAGACCTGCCCAAGCCCTTTTTTTTTTGAAAAATAAGGCCACTGTTTTCAAAACAAAAAAACCAAGCCCAAAATCAAATAGCCCACGCATGGGTTGGGCCCAAATCACCCCAGGCCCAAAGTCAAATGTCTCAGCTCACTCATGGGTTGAGCCCCAGACCCAATTCAGTGGGTTGACTCACTTCAAACCCACGCAGACCTTAATAAACATAATCCAAACAAGTTTAAAATGGCTTGAATCAACAAAAAATTGGTAGAAAATAAAGAAAAAATAAGAACAATCAAACTTATCTTGATCATGGAGGTTCGAAGGTCTCTACTCCCTCCATGTAAATCTAACCTACAAAACAAAGACAAAATCGGGAATGAGAAGTTAAGAGAGAGAGAGAGAGAGAGAGAGAGAGAGAGAGCAGAAAGCAGAAGAACACAGAGAAAGGGAAAGGGAGAGAAAAGAGAACACAAATCGGAGAGAGAGAGAGAGAGAGAGAGAGAGAGAGAGAGAGAGAGATGAGAGAGTGAGAGAGAGAGAGAGAGAGAGAGAGAGAGAAACCCAAAGAAGGAGAGAGAGAGTGCAGAATGCTAAAGAAGAGAGAGAGGAGAGAGAAAGTTTTCAAAGAAAATGGAAGAGAGAGAAAAAGAAATGAACTTTTATATGGGGGTTAGTGGGATATGTGCACCTCCGCATGGTGACATGTGTCACATTCTGATCCAAGTATTTTGGGGGTGATGTGGCCTCACGTGTACCATCCAATCTATGTTTTCTTTAGACGGTTGGATTGTTGTCACATTAGCAATCCTTACCATTTGTCCTAGGCTACTCACAAGCTGCCATGTGGTAGAGGTGATGTCACCCTATGGTAGAAAATAATAATAATAATAATAATAATAATAATAATAATAATAAAGTGGGACACGTGTCATCATTTATATAGTGACACGTGTTGCCTGATTTGTGTTTTCTCTAGACAATTAGATTGTTGTCACGTCAGCAATCCCTACCATTTGTTTAGTGTCACTCAAGAAATGCCAAGTGGCAGGGGTGATGTCATGCTGATGTCGCCCTACATGTGGCAAGAAATTAAAAAAAAAAAAAAAAGGAGCAACCAGGTGATGCCACATGGTAGAGTGACGTCACGCTGACATCACCTAGCTATAGTAAATTAAAATAAGTAAATAAAATTACCATGTGTTGCCACTTTGGGTTGACACGTGGCCCCCACTAAGTCGAATCGGTCTGTTTTACCTGAACCATTATTATTATTATTATTATTATTATTATTATTATTATTATTATTATTGTCATTTATTTTATTTATTTAATTTTTTAAATAGTTTTCTTATATTATTTAATTGGAGAAAAATAATAAAAATCATAAAAGTCAAAGAAAAATCAAAAAAAAAAAGGAAAAATGTTTTTTTTAATCAAGAAAAATATTTGAGTTAGTTTGGCTCAATATTTTAGAAAAATATTGAAAAATTTCTAAAGATTTCTATAAAAATTTTGGAAATATTTTTAAAAATTCTTTTGCTTAAAATTTGTTGCTTTTGTTTGTTTTTGGATGTTTGCGTCCCTATGATTTAGAAAAGGGCAATGAAATATTTTAGATTCACCTGTATTAGCTCTGAGGAGGGGTTTATCTAACAAAATCCCCTCGTTTGATGGTCTTATTAGACATTCCTAAATAGCACTGAGGTTTTTAACCTCCTATTAATTTTATTTATTTATTTATTTATTTATGTACCTATTTTTCTATTTTAAAAGGATTTAATTAAAGGTTATTAAATTCAACTTTGGGATAATTCATAATTAGTTAGGTACCGTTTGTCGAACGGGTGTGTAGGGGGTGCAGATACCTTCTCTTCGCATAATTGAACTCTTGATCCCAACTCTGGTCAAAACAGACCAAGAGTACTAATTCATTGGCCTAGGATTAGTCTAAATTAGACCAATCAATAAATAGTAATCAGATGTTCTAACTACACCTTGGTAAATAACAGGTTAGTGACTACTCCGTCAGATTTCAATATGATTATCTCTCACCATTTGAGGCCCTTCGCTAGGACGTTGCGAAAAATAGTAATTGAGAATCGCTATACACTTTTTGCATATAAAAACCCCAAGAGTCACTCGCGAATCAAATCATTCGTGAGCAGCTCAGTAACTTAGTTTGATAAGAGTTCATTTAGTTCGTTCATTTGCATAAATAATAAATTTAAGAAAATATATTCAAACTTAGTTATTAAGTTCCACCCGATCTTGAACTCAATTAAAAATTTAATAATCAAGTGTGAGCATAATAATACTTAGCTTAGTTCAGCTCATTTGTAACTTTTATTGGAGCTTCTATATTAAAAGCAGTTTTGAATCCTCAAAAGAGGCAAACAAGGAAACGAGATAGGAAATTGACGGCAAATTATGCAAGGGAACTGCCCCTCCATGTGTACGTGTGCTTTTTTTAAAAATTCTAAGCATATTAAAAATAGATATCCCTCTTTATATGTCTTGACATTTGTTGAATTGTGACTCATATTCAAAAGGTATCCACTTGAAGACCGTTACAAATTGAAAGGCTTAAGAGTTCGCCCTTTATGCACAAAACTTCCCTTTTTGCTTAAACAAAGTTAAGTTGGAGTGCGGGGGCAAAGCTCACCCACAGTACAGTACTAATTTTTGAGTAAGGGCGCAACGTAATTGTACACATTGTAGTTGATGGTTGAAACTCCAAGACAGTTTTTCGTTTAATAGTCAAAATTACATAGGGATTTTTTTGGATATAGGCACATTGCGAAACTACGTAGATTCGTGTTTTTCTTCTCTTTTTTATTTTCTTTAATTTTCCTATTTGCTACGTGTCCGTGCATAATAATTTAGGGCATAATTTCACAGTATTAATGAATGTACGATCTATTTGTGAAATATGTAACATATAAAACACAAACACACACAGACACATGGAAGAGTAAATCTCCTATATAATTTCTCGAAATGGGCTACTACTTCCCCTATCTTAAGCAATTCAAGGTTAGTATGAATTTTCAATGAATAAAAAAATTTAAAAATTAAAAATTATTTCACGTGCCAAGTTAAAACAAGCTCATTAGTGATGATTATAAAAAATTTAAAATGCATTAAAAAAAAAAAAAAAGAAAGAAAGAAAGAAAAGGAGTTTGCTTTTCATTGGCGGAATCATGGCCGACCAAGCATCATCAAAGTATTCTTACCTTTTTTTCCTTTGGAGTACATACTTTCCAAAGTTTGACAAGGGGGGCGGGGGAATATGATTGCTACTTCTTATTTCATTTCCTTCGACTTTGAGAGAGGGCTTAGGCCTTAGGTGGAAGTCTGCATTTTCACCCACCAAATGATGCCCCGACACCAACACTTCTTATGAAACTTGAAAAAAGTATACTATGCCTTTAACCCTTCTTCCTTTTTTCTTTTCTTTTTCACTAAAAAATCCCACTGTGGGGTTAGTGTGTCCGACACCTGCTCAAGAGCTCCCCTAAAAGACTACAGTAGAAAAGATTTCAGTGTTGCCTAAAGTTGGAAAATATGGGGTTTTGGGTCTCACCACCTTTTCCAAAGAATCCATTGTATATGGTGGGAGATGCCAAAATCTTAAGCCCTCTCTCTCTCTCTCCTCCAACCCTAAAAACATGGACTGCCCTACACCAATGGCCCCATGGCTCTCTGTCTCTCTCTCTCTCTCTCTCTCTCTCTCTCTCCAACCCCAAAAACAAGGGCTACCTACACCAATGGCCCCATCTCCCTCTCTCTCTCTCTCTCTCTCCACCCCCCAAAAACAAGGACTGCCCTACACCAATATTGGCTCCATGGCTCTCACTCTCTTTCTCTTTCTCTTTCTCTTTCTCTGTGTGAATGAATTAAGGCTGAGTAAGAAACAAGGAGTGTCCTACAACACAGACCCATGGCTTGCTGTGGGTATCACGTGTATGGAATACTAAAATTAACTAAGAAATTTCTGGTTTCACTTTAGTCCTACTCTATAAGTACCCTTCTTTCAAAAAATTTGAAGACCTTAGACCCCAAGCATAGAGTTCTCTTTCAGGTTACCAACCAACGAAAGCCTTGGCAAAAGGGCAATCACAGTGTACGGCATTAATTTCAAAACTAAAATTAATAATAGAAATTCATCACTTAAATGGAATAATTTGATTTTTCAAATATTATAATTTCATGGAATTCAGTGTCATTTAAACCCCATTTCAAAATATTTTAAATCTTTCAGATTACAACCATTAATGAGAGAGATTTAATTTGAAATGTTTGGACGAGTTTTTAAGCTCAATGGACAAAAAATAATTGCGTAAAAACATTATTGAAGTAATTAAAGTTGTGGGGTGGGGTGGGGTGGGGTTTATGGTTGATTAAAACGCCTTTTAGGGTAAGAATACTCGAATGCAACCATGTTACCAAACGAGATATGATTTTTTTTTTATTTAATAATTTAATTAATTAATAGTTACCAACCTACCGTTGTAATCGAACAAAAATCATGACAAGAAGATTACTTAAATTTGCAGGTATTAGAGTACTTGTGGCAATGCTAATCCCGCGCACGTATGGCCCTAGCATAAAGTATTGTAAATTATTTTTTATATATTTTCAAAAATAAATCTAATATTTTAAATTCTATTTTTAATAATTAATTTTTTTTAAAAAAATTTCAGTAAAAGAGGGCGGCACCTCCATTTATTTATTAATACACTCTCACTTTTGACGGAGGAATACTATGGTTATAAGATAAAACAAAAAGGGAGAGTATAGAAAAACCTTCCCAAAAAAATCAATACCAGCGAACTTTTAATATGAATTTCAGACTTTAAATTTGAATTGAGTGAATTTGGATATATTTCAATATTGTTTTATATTACATCCATTTTATCCAAATCCAAGATGTCTCCAAAACATAGGATTAGCCTTTTACATAGAAATGTTATTCCCATGTTCTGTGCTTATAATTGTAGTGTTTTTTTATTATTTATTTTTGCAATTAATTATAAAGGTCAAATATGAATAATGGTACATTTAGACCATACAAATAAATGATCATTTAAATTATGTTTGACAGAATGCTAAATTTGTATTAATTTTAATGATATATAATTATATAGCATTTTATTTAAAACCACAAATATACAAATCTAAATTTCGATTTCGAAACTCTCAAACATGAGGTGAAGACACTTAGCTACAAAATGATTTTTACATTTCACAACCTACAATTTTTTTTCTTTGAAAAAGACCCTAACCTCTCGTGAGATTTGGTGAAAAAGACATTGATCTTTTTTGAGATTTTGAAAATTTTAGGCACCTTTCCTAAGATTTGTTAAAAACACACAAACTGTGCACTGTATTTTGTAAAAAAGACAATTTTAAAAAAAAAAAAAAGAGGTATGTGTCTTTTTATCTAATCTTAGGAGGGGTATGTTGCATGCATTTAAAGGAGTTTTGTGACATTTTTGAAATCTTAGAAAAGGTCTTTGTCTTTTTATCAAATTTCAGGAGAGGTGAGTGTTTTTAGCCTTTCTTTTTGACAATCCAAAACTCCAACCTCGATAAGTCCTGCAGACCCACCCAGGTAGCACCAAAATGGAGGGATGGGGGTAAAAACATCGCTCTCCGCCCATTGACAAACTAATTCCTGATAATTTACCAAGAAAATTTCAAGTGGAGGAATCGAACTTGAATCACTCTTACTATACATACATACATATATGCATGTATATATTATAATGGTTGGATGAATGTAAGCATGTATGTATATATGAAATGCATGCATGCATGCATGTATGCATTCCTAAAGATTGTATATATTATAAATTATGGGAATTTTGTTAGAATCTCAACAATTGCAGAATGGTCAGTCACGGATGGAAGACCTAATTTGTCCTCTACCACACAAACTTTGTGTGCTCCGATGCATCGAACCATTTATTTTATAGGCAATGCAAACAAAAAATACCCTCCTCGCTCGCTGAGAATGGGTATGGCCTCTTAATGATAACTGAAAATATTCATTGGCTGTCTCACACTCACATACACACGTGCAAGCACACGACTCATATATCATATATATATATGAGACCGCAAAAAATAATTTTTTTTTCAGAAAAACTATAACGATTAGACCTTCAAAATTTTTCATACAATATTACTTTGAATTCGACTTTTATTAAGAATAAATTTTCACCTCTGAAACTAGCGTCTGACGAATATTTGACTACAACTTAAAAGGTAATATATGAAAAGAAGTTCATTAATTAATTAACTATAGATTCACCATTCAATTAATTAACTAACCATTTCTTTGATTAAAAGAGTCCTTAGGAATGATAGCAAGTCTACACTAATGAATAAGAGATGAGTGTTAAGAACTAAATTTTAGAGAGAGAGAGAGAGAGAGAGAGAGAGAGAGAGAGAGAGAGAGAGAGAGAGAGAGAGGGAGAGAGGGAAGAATTATAAAGAGCTTAGGAATTATTTTCACTAAAAATGTTATTATTAAAAATTTTATGAAAGAAAAGGAAAAGAAAATAAAATTTCAATTTTTATTCTATTTTCTTTCTATCATAAATACTGTCATGAATGAAAATCTACTCAAGTATGAATAAAAATTAACGAAAATAAAAAGTGGCATATTAAATAAAATATTTATTTTTTATTTTCTATATTTTCTAATTTTTTCTATTTTTCTTTAATTATTAAATAAGAAAAAGTAAACTTCTTAATATTTCCTTTCCCTTTGATCCCTCATATTGTTTTGTAAGGAAACGTATACATATTTTATTTTTACTGAAAAAAATTTTCAAGTCTATCATTTCTCGAAATGCCTCCGTATAACTGCCTTCATTCCGATGCATAAAATGAAATATTTGCTCTTCAATTCATATCTACTGCCTAACACGGGTTCGTGTATACGTTCAATAATCACGAGGATGAAAAAAGTCATTGCACGAGGCTACGTCGAATACGAAAGGACTGAAAGAAAAATAGAAAAGAAAAAAGTCAAAAGTACAAGCTAGTAGGAGGATGAGTAGTGAATGTGTTTCACCAAATCTAGGATATTATTATGTGTGCAGGAGTGAGGAATGATATTGCAAAGATGACAAAAGGGTTTGGTACTTGATAACCCATTTCAATTAGATGGGCATGGGCGTGGGCACGTGAGCTCCACATTTTCAAAAAGGACCCATCACAATATGGTCCATTTTAATGAATGGTAACAGTCAACAATGAATGCAACAATGTGACATGCAGCAAATTGGCATATTAATATCCTTGTCCTTTTCATATCCATTGCCTTTGCACCTATCCCTATTGTCGGCCCTTCCCTATCTAATATACACCAAAAATAAATAAATATATACATTCACATGTATATATTATATTAATTAATTTTATTTGAGTAAATATGAATAATAAAAAAGATTATTTAACAAGTATAGTGATCTATGTACAAAGGAAATTGTGTAGTTTTCCATCCAACTGTCGACGATTTCTACATGCACTTCGACGGTTTCAGACAAAATGTTTTCTAAAAGAAAACTGTTGAGAGTTTTAGCAAACCGCCAATGGTTCTATTGGTTGCCGAACTGCCAAGAACTTGCGCAGCTGGAAATTGATTGATATCCGATAATCTAGAATAACCTACGATTCTTCAATTGTTTTACTTGAATGCCAGTTTGTATATGATAGTTTAGAATCATTTGATTTGATATTTAAATACCTTTAAATTGTAACAACTATACTGTGTACAAGTCCTACGCATAGGACATCTTTACATCAATAAAAGTGTTCTTGCTCATGGGAGGTAAATTTTTTTTTTTTTTTTTTCTTTTTCATTCACATGCATGTGTTAATATTTTTGTACAGCTTAGATTCTAAAAATGCAATTCTAAGAATGCTTTTTTTGAATTTAAAATTTTACTATTACGCTTGGTTCGTGAAATGGAATAGAATAAGAAAAATTATTATTAGATTTTTGTTAATAGTATATTATTATTCTCTTAATTTGGTTTGATCCATAAAGATAATTATACTAAGATGAGCAGTATAACGAGAAAAGTGTTTTTTTTTAAAAAAAAAAAACTCGAGCCCATTTAAAATTGTACCCCATTTTCTATTTTTTTATTTTTTTAGATTTTCAAAGAATTATAAAAAATAACTTATTTTTAGTTCTTTGACACTAATATTAGAAAGGTTGTGCAAAATATATAGTTTTTGTTTTTTATTTTTTTGATTTCAAAATAATTATAAAAATGATAACTTTTTTTTAATTTTTTAAAATTATATAAGATAATATTAGAGATCGTGCATTTTTGGGTTTGAATTTGGGTTTGAAAAAAAAAAATCAATACATAATATCTACGCAAATCAAAATCTAAGATCCAACTTTCATCCTCTCATAAGTAAAGGAAAAATTCAGAATACAGAAAAATAAAAATATATATATATTTTCCAATTTTTCTGTGTAAATCAAAAAATTGAAAAGCAAACTAGAATTTTTGTTATAATTTGAATAAAGAAATGAAAGAAACAACTATTTCCACTAGCAAAAATAATGTCAAAATTTATTATTATTTATTTATTTTATACAAATATTGCAAAAATAAAAAATTAACTTAATTTGTTGTAATTTTATGAAAATTAAAATATAAAGAATAAATATTTCCCGCAACTAAAATGGGAGTTAAGTGTCTTTCTTTTCCTATTATTCCTCATACTTTTTCTTGCATTCCTTTTTTTTTTCTCTCTCTTACACAACATAGCAAACTTAAAATGTTACCATAAAAGAAACTTCTATTTGGTACTCGTTGACACTTAAAAATTATAAAGAAATGAAAGAAAATTTGATCATATTTACTCTTTCGTGTTTGGTTATCAAGAAAATAGAGAAATATTTTTAAAAAAAATAAATTTGTAAAATTTTAATTTTATACATCATTAATATTTATTTTTCTTTAATTTTTAATTATATTAAAGTAATTTTTATTTTTAATAATATTTAATATGGATAAAAGACACAACGAAAAGAAAGAAACTTCTCTTATTTTCCTTCTTAATCAAATAAAATTCTTGATTGAAACAAACCCTTTACATTTAGATATTTTCCTCTAAAATTTTCTCCATAAATTTGTAGCAGATTTAAAAAAAAATGAAAAATCATAAAATTTCATGGAGAATCTCTAAAGCTATGCACAAAATATATTTAATGCCCTTCAAATTTTGTGGTTGTCTATCACACAAGCAATAAGAAATATTGGAAAGACAAAAGAATCAAATCCCATAAAGAAAGCCACTAGTTGAGGAAGAAAAGCAAGTTAATGAGCTGAAGCATCCATGTATTCCTTTTTTTTATAACTTTTAGTAGGTAATGCTATCCATTTGCTCCACTAGCACCATCTCACATGGAGCCATAACTAAATTCATTCTATAGCTCTGATAGTGAGAGAAAATTCATCTTTTATAAAATATAATGTATAATTTTTTCCTGTTGCACTTAGTATTCGAATTCACCGTGACGTCTGAAAATCTTTATTAAAAACTATTAGCACTGAAGGAGTCCATGAACGAGTTTAAGATGGATGGGTGAATATCAACTTAACCTAAAAGCTTAAGCCTATAGGGTCTTGAAGCCTAACCATGTATATAAGCTTTCATCATCCACTCAATTTTTTCAATGTGAGACAAACTCACAAGTAGAATTCTCAACAAAAACTATTTTCATATTTCTTGAAGAACTTTTTGTGTCACCTCATCGATCAACATCCATTACAGTCTATTTGGAACTTGAAAAATATTGAAAAAGGGAAAGGAAAATAAAAAGGATTTCTAATGAACAAAATTTTAATTTTACACATTCTTAACATTTGATTTTTCTTAATTTTTAATCATATTAGAATAATTTTTCATTTTAAATGGTATTTGATATAGAAAGAAAATATAATAGAAAATAAATTTTCTTCTGTTTCTTTTTTTCAAACAAAATTATTGATCCAAACTAGCTCTTAATGAATTATAAAATTATTTATTTTTGTGAATTAATGCACACAATTGCATGTTAGATGTCTAGGCGTGAGAGAGAACCCATTGAATTCCTACATTACAAGTAACAAAATTTAGTAATAGAAAAAATGCACATTAGGTAATTTTTAAGAACTTTAATTTACAAATTTAGTAATTGAAATTTTATTTTAATTATAGACTTGTAGAAAAAACAATAGGTCATATCATACAAATTAAAAATGCACCAAGTCTTTATGATTAATAATGTATATATGTGAGTGCATGTCATATCTACTTCTTTTTCTAATTAATAGTGTGTAAAAGTGGGTACTTGACATATCAAAATTAATTGTACCAAAATCAAAGGGCACCTCAATAAATTAAAAATTGCTCCCCTTTTTAATTAATAGTGTGTCTATGAGTATTTGTCATATCAAAATTACTTGACATGTCATATGAATTAAAAATGACTCCCTCTTTTTTAAGTTAATTAATAGTGTGTGTGTGTGTGTGTAAGTACCTATCATATGAAAATTATTTGTGGTAAAAAAAAGTGGGTCACGTCATACAAATTAAAAATCACCCCCTCATTTTTCTTAATTAATGTTGTGTATATATATATATATGAGTACTTGTCATGTCAAAATTACAATATAAAATCATAAAGTTAGTAAAGAAGAAGAGAGGGGTATCTATAGCCAGCATCGGCAACACGAAGCCGCGACGGTGACCTACAACGGTGATGGGGAAGACAACATAGCGCGATCAATGGCGTCTAGCTCTTTCGACGGTGTCTTCATTCTGTGCCGTTGGGAAGCTCTTGTGAAGGAGGTACCAGCGTCGGGGTTAGAGTTTTCTATTAAAAACTATCGCTAACTTGGGAGCTCAATGTTCGTGAAGCAGAGGCAGAAGGTTGCACTGTGTCACGACAGCAATCTGCAATGGCAACGAATCTAGGACGGTGACGGGGAAGACGACGTAGCGCGACCAACGGCGTCTCTATGAACCGCCGGGAAGGTCTCGCGATGGCCTTTTTGTTCTGTGCCGCCAAGAAGCTCTCGTAAACGAGGTACCAGCGTCGACGTAGACGAAGCGGCGACTGCAACGGCGACGACGACACCTATAACCGCTTCGACAACATAGCGCGACTATGAAGTCCAACGACATCTTCGATGAACCGCCAAGAAGCTATCAAGTTTCTTCTTTTCTCAAGTTTATTCGTGAAGGAGGGTTAGGGTACTAGCATCGGCAACGAAGAAGCTGTGACAGTGAACCTGCGACGACGATAACGAAGCTGCGATGGCGACATAGTTTCACGGTGACGGTGACGACGTAGCCAATGGCGTCTTCTTTACTGTGAACCTCTGGGAATCTTGGGGGACACCGCACGCTAAGGAGTTTGCAATCGTCATCGCAACTCAGGTTCCATTTACTCTCTCCATAAAGTTTGGTTTTTTAACAATATGGAAAATAGGTAGCCGCTAGCCATGGTCGCGCCACCTCCGGTAGCTGTTATCGGAGGGTTGAGGGGAGGTGCCGACAGTGGTTCACGGGTTGCGGGGAGTGGTTCGAGGGATGATATGGTCAGAAAGGGGGAAGGTTTCGCTGGAGGAAAACCGTTTGCTGAAGCATTGAAGAGGCCAATTCCCTTTTCGAAATTCAAAATCCCTTTGAGGAAGCCGGAATTGATTAATGGGGAATTAGGTTTTTTTTTCTCAGATGTGGAGATGGAAAAGGCTGCTGAAGATCTAAAGTTTGCTTTGGTGCTTAAATTTCTTTCTGTAAGGTCGTCTATCGATGTCCTTCAGAGGCATATTATCCAATCTTAGGGTTATTCTGAAACTTCAATGATAAGTTTTATGGACAACTATCATATTTTGTTGCATTTGGTAAATGAAAAGGACTACATTCATGCATGGGCACGAGAAGGAAGATGGGTGGCAAGGTGCCAATTTTAGCTATTTAACTGGTTCGTGAATTTTGATGTCAACAAAGAGTCATCGATCGCATCACAGTGGATTTTCTTACCAAGTTTGCCTTTACATTTATATAGACTGGACTATTTACAGAGTTTTTCCACTAGATTTGGTAGATTTTTTGGTACGAATAATGTCACATTATATAGAACACGAGCTACTGGTGTAAGATTGTGTGTTGAAGTGGATTTACAGAAGGATCCTGTGGAGGGTTTTCCATTGGTGGTAAGACAAAAGCAGAGTTGGTAAAGGGTAATATACGAGAAGAGGAGTTTCTATTATAATAAATGTTGTAGGCAAGGTCACACTGATGTGATATGCCTATTTGGAGTAAAGCCTAAGGATAAAAGGAAGGTAGGTATAAGGAAGGTGGGAGATGAGATGGTTTAGAAAGAAGTGGGTAGAAAATAAAATGTGATAGTAGAAGAGGAAGGTCCTTTTGAGGATTCAGGATCAAAGGGTGGATGAGAAAAAGAATGAAGATGTAAGTGGTCCTTTGAATGTGAATGAAAAAAATAAAGAAGTTTTGAATGAGGTTAGTAATGTGAGTACACATAAAGTGAATGAAGTAAACTTGGTAGAGAAGAATAGTGAAGAGAAAGTTGAATGTTTTCAAGATCATAGGGCAGGGGTGTTAGGGGTGCAAGTAGAACTAGGTGGTTGTTTTAAGACTGCTTGGGAAATCAGAGTTTTTGATGAAGGGGGGGAGAAGTTGAAAATGATAAGGATAAGGAGGAGGTTTTGGTGGAGGAGGTGGATGAGAGAGAAGGGGAAGAGGAGGGTGTGGTATGTAAAGATAATTATAATGTGTTATCTGAGGGAGATATGGAAGTTTGCATTAATACTCAAAAAGAATATTACTCTGATCCAGGTAATGTGTCAGTGAGTGTATCAAAAGGAAGAAATAAAGAAGATGGGCAAGTAACGCCCCTTTTGCTATGATAGCTTATGTAACTTTGCCCATTTAGTCTGGGTGCAGATATAACTGATACCTATCAGAGCACTCATCTTACTCAATAAGCCCTCGAGCGAAGAGTATACCTCACTTCAATAATACAAAATGTCACAGTTACAACACACAAGACCTTGTTCATGGTAAATCGGTAAAACGAACTCCTCATCCCACTGCCAACGTTTTACCTCATTTATATAAATGACAATATAACGACCTCCTCATATCACTGTCATCGTTATATCGTGATTTATATCAAGTACGATATAACGACCTCCTCATATCACTACCAACATTGTATTGTAATTTACATGAACAACAATATCATACCATAATATATCAATTAAATACACCACAACAATCACATCACTTCCACAGTTACAACACACAAGACCTTGTTCATAGTAAATCGGTAAAACGAACTCTTTATCGCACTGCCAACATTTTACCCCATTTATATAAATGACGATATAACGACCTCTTCATATCACTGTCAACGTTATATCGCGATTTATATCAAGTACGATACAACGACCTCCTTATATCATTGCCAACGTTATATCTTAATTTATATGAACAACAACACGACACCATAACATATCAATTAAATACACCAAAACAATTAACATATCAATTAAATACACCACAACAATCACATTCAATTTATTATATATAAAAACAAATCAATCTCATGCCACACGATTTGAGTATTAATCATACTTGAATAAACTACATGTAGAAAATATAACATAATACCCAAAACCTTTATTTTCATCTGTTTAATTCATTCAAAAAATATTTTACAACATACACATTTATAAATATATATGCAATAACCCAACACTATCATTTTCATATACTTGAATAATTCAGGAAAAATCATATATCAAATCCCTTCAGTTTATTTAAATTCTAAAATATTCCCAAAAAAAGTCTAATTTAATCAAATACTATAATTTAGTCAGTTACTTTTGAAAATAACAATTATTATAAAATCTCTAAACTCACAAACGTCAATTTAATTAACTTATAATAATAATGATAATCCAAAATCTAATTTTCATATGCCAAAATATTTAGAAAAACGTATATATGATTCTTGTAATCTCATATTACAATTTAATCAGTTAAATTATAAAATTTCCTGACATAATTTATTCTTCTTACCTTATCCCAGGAGTGATGCCTACAACGCTCTTACGACAAATTCATTCCGATTAAAATGTTGGTGATCAAATTTGGAACCCAAATGTATTTTCCGTTCTCCAAATCGGCCAAAAATCGGAGAAGAAATTGAAGAGAGAAGGAGACGGGCGGAGGAGAGAGAGAGAGAGAGAGAGAGAGAGACCAAACAACGAGTAGTAATTAGGTGAACTAACCGCACCTAAGAAAATAACAAGTTAGTAGCGACTCCATCAAATTTCAATATTATTATTCCTCGTCATTTTGTACCTTTCTTCAGTATGTTGCAACAACAAAAATATAAAATTTGCTGAGGTAGGTTGACTGTCTAAATGAGTCGGTCGATCATCTGTTAAGTACGCAAAATAGTAAAAGGTGGGAAAAGGGTCGATCAACCACCAAAAGTGGTCGATTGATCACTTCATACTGCCTTCCTTTCTTCTTGTATTTTTGACCTAATCTTTCGTGTGTTCAATCCGGTCATGCGTGGGTACATGTCCTATCAAAATTATAGATTATAAATCTATTAAACTAATGAGAATCATTGTGCCTACCACATGTCGAAAAATGAGTGGTTGGCTCTTGGGAAAAATAAAGAACCAAAATGTATGGTTATATTGATCAATCTATTTCGGTGTACAAATTTTGACTAGGAATAGCTGGCTCACATACATAGTTTGAATTTGGGTAATTAATTAGTAGCTTTATAACCATCATTTCTCAATGGTGGTATATAATAGTATTCCTATGTTGGTCCCTACATGAATTCACATGCCAGACCATTTGTAGCTAATGTCTATGTCTATGTCTACCACCACTATTTATGTAGTGACTTGGAGCTACGTTTAGAAAAATATACAAACACAATTAGATATTATTTTTTTTCTTTTTATTTAGGGGAGAAGTGGGGTTGGAGTTGTTTACCAAAACTAGTAGCAATAGTAATTCAAAGGGTTTTCTTTTTTTCTATTTTTTAATAAGTTTATAATGTGAAAATTTTTATTATATACGTATATATTGTTTATATAATTCTAAGGAGATGTTGGCTCTCGATCGGTTATATTTTTTAATCATCGCTTGATCGCACAGGCTGGAATGAGTTTGGTAAAATTCTAAACATTTATTTATGACCCTGTCATTTGTATGCCACGTGAATTGAGATTTTACAAATTATTTTAAATAATTCACATGAAATTTTTTCTCATTTGATTTCTATTTTTAATTCATCATTTGATCGCCCAGGCTGGAATGAGTTTGGTAAAATTCTTTATATTCATTTTTGTCTTTGTCATCAATAAAAAAATATACCACGTGAATTGGAATTCAAAAATATATTTTTAAAAATAAAATTACTTGACATTTTCATATTTTAAATCAAGAAAAAAAATATATATATCTAAAAGGCTGGAAACAAGCCGTATCCTCACTTTAGTGGAAAATTAAATTTTTCATTAGATCTCATTTTGAATTCGATTTGGTAATGACAGTTGCCCTCTTCTCCTCTCATTTGTTCTCCTTAATTCAGACCATTTTTACGACACGTGAAATTCATCATGTCTAACTTACTAATACTCGAAAGTAGTTCTCAGTTTTACACGAGCTATACACAAAATACACGAGCTAATATACGTGAAACATAGCACGTGCAATTCAAAATATTTAATTTTTTACTTTTAATTTCAATTCATCTATTACGTTACGTCCAGATTTAAATGACACATAATAGATCTAATTAAATAATATTTTTAATTATTTAAATTAATTATTAAAATATTTTTCATTATTTCACTTTTACTTGCCCTTAGAAAATAGTACCCTTTTTTTTATCATGAATACACTTTTCAGGATTGGAAGTCATAAGTTGCATCAAACATGGATTGGGAACTGTAAAGTAAGAACACAAATCAACAAAACACTGGATCACAACCCTACATTTATTTTTCCCACATTTTATATTCAAATTATTAATTATTTCCTTCCTAAAAAGTCAATAATTTTGATTTTTTTTAAGTGGAACACACATGTTGGCTTTAATTAATTAGGTATTAATTCACAACAATTTATAAAGAAAAAGGGTAGGGTTGATTAATTACCCAAAGAAGATTTCCTTATCTCTGAATTAATTTTAAAATAAAAGTAACAAAAAAAAGGAGAAAAATAAGCTGACAACATTCCAAAGAATGCAGGTCTCAATAATTACACCAAGAAGAGATTTAATTAGCTCTAATTCTTTTATAAAAAAAATTAAAAAATATATAAAAGGGGGAAAATGAGGGATGGGAAGTATAAAAGCACTGTATTTAAGTCAAGTTGAGTTGATTCAACAAAATAAAATATTCGAACTCAATTCAACTCGAAAACGTTAAACTCGAAACTCGATTATGATTTGATCAATTTCGTAATTATTAAATTCAAACTCGACTTAACTATAAGTTCATAAAATTCAAGCTCGACTTGGTTAGAAATTAATATTAAATACATATATAAATAAATATATATAATACACATATAATATTAAATATATTTATAAATTATATATTATATGACATATGTAATATAAAAATAATAAAATTAAAAAATTCGATTAGGCTTGAAATTCAACTCAAATACTACTACTGTGCTCAAACTCAATTCGTTAAAAATCATAAAATACTCAAGTAGTTCAAACTCAAGTAGAATCGAATTATATCGAGTCGAGAGACAAGTCGAGTCCGAGCAACTATAAGCTTAACTCACTTACACCCCTAGAGTCACTCTCCATTTTTTGTCCATTATGCTTAAAAAAAATATCTTCTTATTTGCTAAATATTTATCCTGTCGCAAATTAAAAAATGCATGTGTTGCATGTGTGAAGGTAAAAACTACCTCAGAAGAGGGTATAGGCCTAAGAGATATTAAGAAAGTTCAAAAATCTCTTCTCATGAAATTTGCCTTCAAATTGCTCACTTCTAACAATCTATGGGCATGTTTTTTCAGGACTAAATATTGCATAAATGATCATTTATTAATAAGAAAGGGGAGACTAAATGACTCTCGATTTTGGAAATCAATTATGGCCACCATTCCGGAAGTTATGAATAATGTTAAAATTTGGGAGAAATGTGGGAACTCTTCTTTTTGGTTCGATAGGTGGCTGTCATCAAGCTCATTATCTATGAGCACTGAAGATATTGTAAACAAGAAATTGTGTATTATGGATTGCTGACTGAATAATAATTGGAATTCTGATTTATTACTGAAATTGGTTGGTGCCGATAAAATAATGAAAATTTTGCATCAGGTGTCGACTGGTAAAAGTGGGCAGGATATTTTCGTTTCGAAGCCTACCCCTAACGGTAATTTTTCTACAAAAATAACTTAGGAGGCAATAAGGAGTAGAAGTGATAATTTTGTGTGGAATGACTGGTTTTGGCATTTTTTATTGCCTAGAAGAATCTAAATGTGTTTATGAAGAGCCTGATTTAGATGTTTAGCTGTAAATGATAGAATTCAGATCAAAGGAATATCGATGGTTTCGACTTATAATTGCTGCGTACAGAGAAGTCAATAAAACATTTATCATATTCTTTCTTTAGGCGAGGTGGTTTTAGAGATTTGGCGTCGGGTTAGGGTGGTATTGGGGATTCCTTTCTAACAATCACTTCCCTGGAAAAACAGAATGACAAATTGGTTCCACTATGCTCGAAAATCGTCTATTAAAGGTATTTTAATCGGGCTGATTCCGTGTTTGATTACGTGGTGCCTCTGGAATCGAAAATGTAAAGTAAGAATTGAAGGAGTTTATCAAAGTGCAGATCAGATGTGGAAAAGTATTCGATTATGGGTTAGTTTTATAGCTGAGAGCATCAATTCTTTTCAAAAATTGAAGAAGTCAGACATTATGATTTTGAACGAGTTTCAAATTAAGCATCGGGGAGTTTGCGACAGACCTGAAAAAATTATTTTGTAGGTTAAACCTCTAGCAGGGTGGATAAAACTTAATTGTGATAGGAGTTGTAAGGGCAATTCGGGTACCTCTTGAAGAAATTATTCAGAATTGTCATGCCATGACAAAAGCGACTTTTTCAAGATATTTTGGTAATGGTACAAATAATAGTGCGAAATTAAAAGTAATCAAGAAAAGAATTCGTTTGTGCAAATGATTACATTATTTTAATGTAATTATTGAAAGTGATTCGCGAATTGTAGTTGATTGGTTTCAAAAAGGTAAATGTATTTTATGGTATCTTAGGGATTTTTTGGAAGAGCTCGTGATGGAACTATAAGGAGTTAATGTCATGGTGACACATCAATATAGGGAAGGCAATAGTGCACCTAATTTTTTTGCTAAAAAATGAGAAATGGGAAATAATGTAATTTACGAAAAACAACACATTTTATCACGTTATTTGAAAGGTATTTTCGGATGAATAGGTGGGGTCTCACTTCTATTCATCGTTAGTTTAACCCTCGAGTTTTATTTAGTGGATTTTGATTTCTTTTATGGTTGTTTTTGTGTTTCTATCTTCTTTGTTAGTTTTGTTTAGTTTTGTTGTACTGATTTGATTAGTTATTGATGTTATTTTTGGGAGGATTTTATTTTTTTTTTTTTATAATCTTTATTTTACTTATCTTGTAACCATAATATTTTTCGGTCAAAAATAAAAGTTTATTAATAAATAAATGAAAATGTCGTCCTTTTTTAATTAAAAAAAAAATATGTGAAGGTGAAAACTCAGACTAGAGTCGATAATCTAATGGATTGGTCGAGTTTCAAAGAGAACTCGGATGCCCGCGGCAAAATAATAATAATAATTATTATTATAACATATAAATAAATAAATAAGAAAGGCTCAATGATGCTCGTTCACATTCCCCCTTAGATCATGGGGTGCCCATGTGTAACCGTGCAGCCCATCTTTTGTCTTTTTTTATATCCCACACACTCTCTTCAGTGCACGTATCCTTTGAAACTCCCTCCCTCGTGTGCCCTTTAACCAGGTCACTGCCCTTAGCGAGGGCCCCATCAGGCTACGATCCCCTGCGCCCGCCACCACTCTATCTGCCTCTATTCACCACCATCACACGCGACCCATGATCGAATCGCAACCGTCCCATCGCTCTAAATCGGCATCATCCGTCATCGAGATCAGCAAGGGAGACAAACTGCCGGGGAATTAGTTTGATATTGGATCGTGGCTGAATTTTTAGGGCCATGAAATTGCAATTGACTTTATCATTGACTTTAATACCATTTAACTAAGAGTTTACTTAAATTTTTTCATGAAAAATAATAGTGATCTCGATTATTTACATTGTTTGAAAATTTACAGCTTAAACCGGTGCTAAAAGTGTGAAAAGAAGAAAATTATAAAGAGATTGAGAAAACAGTATATGTTAGAAAAATTTTAATTTTATATATATATATATATATATATATATTATGTATTTCATTATCTTCTTCCCACTTATGAGAAATATTTAATGGATGAATACTCGATATTATTTTAATTATTCCTAATTTAAATTTATAATTTGTGGATTGTACATGTTAATTAATTTAATAGATTAAAATTAAATATAATTATTATTAAGAGTGCATAACCAAAGATTCTCGATCTCTATGATGATGCAATAGATATAAATTTTTAGAATGCCCATTATGATTATTTGACTGCTCGTGTAATTCACGATTATTATTACCTTTGTGGTGGGTTCCACCATAAAATTCTAAATACAAACAATAATGTACAATTAGACTAACCAGTAAAATTAAATATACTAGCGCCCATTTTTTTCTTTTATTTTTTTTTACCACTCCCTATTTTTGTAATTGGCAAGATACAATTGTCATTGATGCACTCCATACCAAACCCAATTTGCCACTCACTTTACAATAAAGTCATGCCTTTATTGTGTACCTTCCCCACCTTCCTCCAAATTTTAATTTTTTTTAAAAAAAAATACATATACACATATAAAAAATAATTTATTTTAAAATTTAATAAAAATACACAAATATTTTATATATATTTAGTTTTTGAGATAATTATATTCATGTCATCAAGTCCAAAATGGAATATAATATTTCAATTTCCAAAAATCGTATGTCTCTATAAAAAGTTTAAATTTCGAAAAAGAGTTCAGGTTGTTTTGCTGATTTTAAGGTCATTTTATTAATTTTTTAAAATTTTAATGCGAAGTTATGTATTTTTACCACAGGAGAAGCTAGTGTTTTTTTCTTGAGGGAAAAAAAAAAAAAAATGGTTGAAGAGTTTAGGGTTATGGGCAACAGGGTATTACGGTACACACAACAGTACACAATCATTACAACTAGAAAACAAATTGGGCGGATAAAACACAAAAAACAAAAAAAAACAGAAAAAGTATAAAAGCCAAAAACACCATCTTTCACCGGTCATCACCATCCTTCCCCCTCCCTTTCTCTCAAAAAAACTTCTCTCTCTCTCTAGCCCAGCCAGGAATGGAGAAGGCGTCGCCGGAGCTGGACCTGGACAAGCTGAGGGCGATTAAGGTCCTGGGCAAGGGCGCCATGGGCACCGTTTTTTTGGTCCACGACCAGGCAGCTGACCCTTCTGCCAGCTGCCCGTTTGCCCTGAAAGTGGTCGAGAAATCCTTCCTCCACACCAAACTCGACGCCGACCGTCGCGCACGGTGGGAGATATCCGTTCTCCGCCGCCTCAACGACCCGACCCACCCGTTCCTCCCCACCCTCATCGGATCCTTAGAATCTGACGAGTTCTTCGCCTGGGCCGTCCCCTTCTGCCCCGGCGGGGACCTCAACGTCTTGCGCTACCGCCAGAACGATCGCGTCTTCTCGCCCACAGTCATACGCTTCTACGTCGCCGAGATCGTTTGCGCGCTCGAACATCTACACAAAATGGGTATTGCCTACCGAGATCTCAAGCCGGAGAATGTGTTGATTCAACATTCCGGCCACATCACCCTTACGGACTTCGACCTTTCCCGGAATCTGACGCCGAGGACGATGAAGACCCTCATCGCCGTGGAACCCGTCGAAGCCGAGATCCCCGCGGGTCGCCGGAAGCACCGCCGGCACCTGACGCGCCTCATCGCCGTCGCGTCCGACAAGAAGGGGCTGAAGAAGGCCAAGTCCGCTCGAGTCTCGCCGGTGAGCCGCCGGAAACAGAGTTTTTCGAACGGCGAACGATCCAACTCGTTCGTCGGCACGGAGGAGTACGTGTCGCCTGAGGTCGTGCGCGGCGACGGCCATGAGTTCGCCGTCGACTGGTGGGCCCTGGGAATACTTTCGTACGAGATGCTCTACGGAAAGACGCCGTTTCGGGGCAAGAACAGGAAGGAAACGTTTCGCAACGTCCTGATGAAACCTCCGGAGTTCATCGGGAAACCGACGGCTCTCACCGACTTGATCGGACGGCTCCTGGAGAAAGACCCCACAAGGCGGTTAGGGTACTACGGCGGCGCATCGGAGATCAAAGAGCACGAGTTCTTCCGAGGGCTCAAATGGGATCTGCTGACGGAGGTTGTCCGGCCACCGTTTCTGCCGTCAAAAGAGGAGGAATGCGTAACGGGAAAGTTAACGGCCGGCGGCCTCGATATAAGGGAATACTTCCAAAAGTTGAGAGCACCTCCGTCGTTGCCACCGTCGCCGTTACGGTCGCCGTCGTTTGATCAACTTCGAAACGTTTCGTACACGGAGTTTTGATACACGTGTAATAGTTTGTAATTTTTTACTCACTATTTCAGTGTACATAAAATAACGGAAGAAGGTGAAAAACGGCATTAGTCAAAAATAGATGTATTATTAAAAAAAAAAATTAGTATATATACTCGTAGGTTCGTATACGATTACGCATTTGGTCGTCGTATAAACAGGCTATTTATTCGGGGAATTTTTAAGTTCTTATTCCTTGCATGAGTTTTAAGGCTGCGTTTGGTTCTCTCTCCACCAAATTGCATGGCACTAAAATTTTGACTCAAAATATGTATAAATTAACTCACAAATTTAAATTCTCAAAGTATGTTAAGATGGTTTAATTTCATTTTTTCAATCAAAATTAGATGATTTTGGTGTATTTTTATAAAAAAAATGTTTTAAAATTATTTTTTTAAAAAAAGTTACATAAGACAATAATTTAAAATTTGTGGTCCCTTACTTTTTCTTTCTCATATTATTTGACAGAAAATTAATAATAAACTAATGGGGAAAAATTCTTTGCAAACATTTTAGAGTTTTTTCCTTCTACTTTTTTGTCTTTGCCTCCAAGTGAACAAATGGACTTTTACTTGCTTAAATTTCTTTAAGTTGATGTTTAGATTAGCCATTAGTCTTTTCAAATTTGATTAAATTGAAAAGAAAAATATCAATAATTGATTTATGTTCTTTGGATTAGGCCTGTAAAATAATTTTTTATCTCATTTTAAATTGACAAAATATTAAGAAAAGAAAAGGAAAATATGAAACAAAAAATTTATCTGGCTATTAAGCTTGAGAAAAAAAAATTTTAAAAGTAACATACCAAATCAATGAAAAAATTAATTTCATATATTACTAACATTTTATTTTTCTTAATTTTTAATTATATTTTGGTAAATTTATTTTTAATGCAATTTTATATAAAGAGAAAATAGAATAAAAAATAAATTTTCTTCTTTTGCCTTTTTTTTTTTTTTTTATCCAAACAGACTCCTAAATGTTGTGCTCATATCACAACCTTAATAAATTTGATGATGGGGTAGGAATGTAAATTGAGTTGAGCTATCCAAATATTGACTTGAAAATTTGTGAACATGAATAAAAATCTAAACATGAACTTGAGCATTGAAGGAGCTTGAACTAAACTAGCTCATCACAATTTTGAGCAGCCAAATTATTTTATTATTATATGATTAACATGAGCACAATTGTTAGCCTTGTTGGTTACAATATCATATTTAATATGTTTTGATGATATTATCCTATTTGTGTGTTTCTAGTATTTTTCCTATCTTTGCAGTTATGTTTAGTAGAGATACAAATGGCAAATGCTTGAAGTACCGAGTGAAAGGCAAAGATCGGATCGAGTAGGCGTCAAGAAGGAAAGATCAAATAGACACATACTCGGAAGGACCCAAGCACAACCGGATGTTTTATAATTGTTGAATTATTTGTAATAAGGGTTGTGTGAGTGGTAGGTTCAGTTTGTAACTCTTGCGTTTTGTTTCTGCATGATTTTTGAGTAAGAGTTGAGTAATGCACATGCATATTAGGACACATGAGTTTATAGAATTACACTAAAGTCATAAACACAAACTCATCTTTCAAGGTTTTCAAAGTTAAACTTAAAGAGTTTATTAAATGAATCCTAAACTCAAACATGGCTTTGAAAGGGACAAGTTTTTAATATCTTGATTTTACAAACATTTTCATACTTGGTCCCAAATGTGTCAAAACGAGTCTTATGTCCTAAAGATTCAAAGAAAGTTAAGTATATTTATAAAAGGGCATAGTAAGCATATAAGATATCAAAATAGGTTTTCAAACGTATTTTATTAATCAGGATATCTTATATTCAAAAGGAAACTAATTTGGATAAATCTTAATCTTCATTAGACCTAATATATTTTAAATACTTTTGTCCAAGAATATTTTAAGTCATTAAAACATTTTTTGATAAGGAAAAACAAAGCAATCGTTACTACCATAGTGCGGTCTTGAGTCCTGAACATTTTTCGATATTTGGGGCATAACTTTTGATAGAATAGCCCAAAAAGAACGATCTTAGTGTCCCTGTAAAGTTAAGACAAAATGTCACAACTTTCATGTTGATGACTTTTTCTAATTCATGGCACTCATCGACGAACACAGGAGATTCGTCGACGAGTGGCAGCGTGTGCCTAGTTGACGATAGCAGAGGACTCGTCGATGAGTCCAACGGGCAGAATGACGTTAACGGGCAGAAAACGGCTAATTTACCAAATAAAATATCTTTTCTTCCCCCCAACAGCTAGTTAACAGCTCCTTTGGCTCTTGGGCTATAAATACAAGCTATTAGACTTGTATTAACATGGTTTTGAAGGCTTTTGATCATTTTTAGTGAAAAATACAATAAAAACTCCGGGATGTGCTTTGGTGCTTCCAAGTCAGCGTCCTTCCGATCTTTCCTATTTGATGTCTACTCGATCCAATCTTTACCTCTGATTTGGTACCTCTGTGTATTCGACACTTTGTACCTGTACTAAATAAGATCTACAATGATGGAAAATATT
The DNA here is from genome assembly GCF_029873635.1 of Malania oleifera. Lineage (NCBI taxonomy): Eukaryota > Viridiplantae > Streptophyta > Magnoliopsida > Santalales > Ximeniaceae > Malania > Malania oleifera. The sequence continues at coordinate 144,984,465 of NC_080418.1, forward strand.
AGGAACAACAAATGGGTTAATATCATCAAAACATATAAACCAAGATAGTGTAGCTGTTAGGGCTAACATTCTCCCCCTTTTTTACGATGTTTAACCTATTAAAAATCGACTTAATCTTTGCATTTGTGTTTGTTCTTACTAAGGCTTATTATGCAAAGATAAGCTTACTTAGAACCATTAATTGGTCATTATCATCAAAACAAGACAATTAAACTTACGTAGCCTCTAAGGCTAACATTCTCCCCCTTTTTGATGATGACAAATTATTGGTGTTCTCTTATTGGGTATATTTTAAAGCTCCCCCTCAATTTATACATATTCTTATATAAGACTAACATTTGCTCCCCCTTAAATGAACTTATCATATCACCATATGCATTTTACCCCCACATGCATTTCACTTCACCCCCACACATAATATCAAACATCTTATTCCTAACATATAGGACACCAAAAATCTTCTCCCCTTTTGATCATCATCAAAAAGAGAGATGCAATTCATTTTAACTAAAAATGATTTCTCTCCCTTAATATAAGATTCCATGGTGGTGAGGTGAGTATGTGCTAAACACATAAGTCTATTGTTGGTGCTAAACTATAACATGCGAAATGCCCAGATTGGCTTCCTTACTTACTCATGAATGATCATTTCTAAGGTTTATTTCCACTTGATGTTGAATCAATCATTCAATGATCATTCAAAAATGGACATTTTCAAAATAAGTACAAAATATTTATGCTTATAATTTAAGCATGGTAAATATGTCCTAACAACTTGACAAAGAGCATGTAAACTTGGCTTTATTTGACAATGCTCTTTAGAAAATAGGAGACATGTTCTCCTAATTTGCCACTAATGGAAAAGTATTCTTCAAACCTAAGATATTACAAATAAATGCTTCATTTTATAATACCACTTGTTGTTGTGATTATTTTTACTGAAATTCAATTTTTATGAATGTTACGTTTTAAATATCCAAACTAAAGCATATATCATCAAAACAATTCACATAAGAAAAACAAGGTTTTTCCATTTATCACCCGTAAAATTTATTTCTAACTAACAAGGTTTGCATGTTATTTCATCCTATAAATAATAGTCAATAAAAGGAAATAAACCAATTTTCAAGATGAATACAATTCAAGAAATCATATTGGTTTTAGTATTTTCATTCATCAACATTGGCTTGATCATCAAGAATTCCCAATAAAGTAATTTAACAATTTAGAATGCATAAATTGGGATTTTATCCTTTAAGCACATCTTAGTCATCATATTCTTTTTACCTAAGTAAAGTAAAGGATCTTCGGTCTTTTGATAAATTTCACTCGATAAGCCTTTGTAACGTAATTTATAAAATCTTCTCCAAAATCCTTGTTGGCAAGCTATCGTTAGTGATGAGTGATTTAATTTCTCTTGAGCAAGGTGCATTTGTGAAAAGGAGGAGTATTTTTGAAAATATAACGCTTGCTCAAGAGATAACAAAATTATTACATAGGCGAGTGAGAGGAGGTAATATGATGCTAAAACTTGACATGAGCAAAGCGTATGATCGAGTGGAGTGACAAGTGGTAGATCAGACTTTCCATGCTCTTAGTTTTCTAGATTATTTTTGTAAGTTGATTCGAAATTGTATTTCTACTCCATGGTTTTCTGTTATGATGCATTGCACTTACAGGGGTTTCTTCAAGTTAAAAAGGGGTTTAAGGCAAGGGGATCCATTGTCCCCATATATTTTCATCATCATTAAAGAAGTTCTTTCTAGATTAATTCAAAAGAAGATGACTGAGAAGCAGATTTTACCGTTTGCGCATCCGACTGGTGCACCTATTATATAGCATTTAATGTACACTGATGATATTGTGATTTTTGCTAATGCTAATAAAAAATCTATTAGTCAGTTAATGGAGGTGATCAAAGAGTATGAAAGTTGTACTGGCCAAAACGTGAATAAAGATAAATCAGCTATTTTTTCCTCAAAGAAGTTGGGTGCTCAGAGGAAGGGAGAAATTCTACAAGAGACTGGTTTTATTGAAGGTAAATTTCCTTTTACGTATCTGAGAGTGCTGATCGTGGATGGTAAATTAAAGAGCTGTCATTTTGACCCTTTAATTCAAAAAAATAGTAAGAAAATTGAGGGTTGGAAAAGTAGATTGTTGTCTCAAGAAGGTCATCTAGTTTTGTCGAGACATGTGCTTTTGAGCATGTCACTGCATCTGTTAGCTGTTCTAAATGCCCCGAAACTAGTGATAAAAAAGATACAAGGTATGTTTGCCTCTTTTTTCTGAGGATTTAAGGATGGGAAAGAAAAAATAAAATGAAAGGCTTGGAAGAAATTGTGGGTTCCTGTGGAGGAGGGGGGCATAGAAGTAAGAGACATTTCGGAAGTGTAACCGTCATTGTTTATGAAGTTTGGCTAGCAGTTATTAACACAAAATTCTTTATGGGCTAGATTTTTTAAAGCTAAATATGTTAAAGGAGGACATATTGCTCTTTGCAAGCCACATGGATCATATTCTTCTTTTTGGAGGAAAATTTTGTAGTGCATGCCTGAACTGTTAAGTAAATCTAAGTGGAATGTTAAAGAAGGAGATGTAAAATTGTGGTATGACAAGTTTCTGGATTCGCGACCTTTGTTTTCAGAATTTTCAGATGGTGCACATTCACATATCAGATTAAAAGATTTGGTTATTAATAATGTGTGAGATGTGGAAAATTTGCAAAGGATTCTAGGTTTTAATAAAGCGGAAGAAATGGTGGAAAGAGTTGGGAAACTTAGAAACTCTTCGGACATCCTACTATGGCTCCCAGAAAAGAATGGTTGCTTTAATAAAAAGTTGGCATGAGATGCTATCAGAGTTAGAGTTCTAAAGTTTGATTGGGTAAAGTGGGTTTGGAACAATGGTTACCGAAGAAAATTGCTATCTGTATGTGGAAAGCTGCTTTTGAGTGCTTAAGCATTGTTGAAAAGGTGAGAAAGGTGTGGGTATCACTTGTTTCAGCATGTGATTGTTGTGTGATGAGGCAATCATAAGATGTGGAGCATGTTTTGAATAAGGGAGATCTTGCTGCGAATGCATGGACTAAGGTTTCGATGGAGGTAGGTATACCGTTCCTTAGGCACCAAAGTTAGAAAGAAAGAGTCCAAATGTGATTTAATAGGGCTTCCAAATACTCTTAATTGGGAACATTGATGGGTTTGATTCCTTATTTAGTAGTTTGGAGGTTGTGGAGAAGGAGATGTGTGACTAGAATGAAGGGAAAATTCGAGAGTAGTACACATGTGTGGCTGCCCATTAAGAATTGGGTGGGGATTTTGAGTGAGAACATGACAGTTATGGCTCATTTAAATGATGCTAATGTTCGGATTTTCTAGAATTTGGAGGTGCAGATTGTGAATAAAAAGAATAAAGCTATGCAAGTTGTGAGATGGCTAAAACCGAGGCAAGGGAGGTTGAAACTAAATTTGGATGAGAGCAGCTTAAAGAACCCAAGGCTAGCGGGTGGTGGTGGCATCCTTAGAGACTATACATGTTCTTTTATTTTTGATTTTTCAAAATATTTTGGTTCTTATTCTAATAATGAAGCTGAATTGAGAGCAGTGATGGAAGGAATAAAACTTTACAAACAATTAGACCATACCAGTATTGACATTGAATGTGATTCGAATATTGTAGTAAATTGGATAAGATCCAATAAATGCTCTGTATGATATTTTTGGGATTTTTAGGAGCAGCTTATTGGTGTATTGGAGGGAGTAGATTTTTCTATAAATCATTTCTATAGAGGAGGGAATAAAGTGGCAAATGCGTTGGCTCGACAAGGTGCCATAGGGAGGAATAGTTTGTTTGCAAATAGTAATCAACTTCCTAGAGCTATCAAAGGTTTATATAGATTGGATAAGATAGGTACGGCTTATGTGAGGTATGTTTAGTTGGTTTCCTTTTGGTATTGGTATAGGTTTGTTTTCTTCTTTTATTTGATTTGATGCATGGAGTGTTTTTTATTTGGTTATTAAGTAAACCTCAAGTGTCATTTTGTTTCTATGGTATTCCTCCGTCATAAGTGAGGGTTATTAATAAAATTAAGAAATGAAGTGTCGCCCTCTTTTACCAAAAAAGCAAAGAAGTTAAATGAATAAGTATGCAATCAGATTGCATAAATATCATTAAGGATATAAATGAAATGCTTAAACTTGTCTATTTTCTTGATTTTCGTGCTTGTTTAATAGGAAGTGGCTTTACCAATACTCTAATGTCTATAAAGCCTTGATATTAATTTAGAGAATCAAATCAACGGGCAAACACCTTTTTTTTTTTCACCCCAGACTCCCTTTCTTTATGGGAAAAAGTTGAACTGGTATTGCTCATCCGCTACATCCACTACTTCAATATTCCATTGTAAATTTGATGCCAACTTCCAATAGTACCATCTTGACTTGTGTTCCGTAGCCCATTTCAACCTTTCCATCCTGAATTGTAAATAGTGTCTTATCGGGTATTTTGATTAGTATTTCGATTTCAAGGTGGACTTTAAGATACGGGACAAAATGAAGGCTAAGGATACGGGTGTCTAGAAGAATATGGAAACTAAGGCTCAAAATTGCTTCCAAAATTACATTTATGTCCCTACTAGTGCAAAGAGTTGACTGAATTTATTCTCAAAACAAGCTACCTACGTACCTTTTTAGGATAAAGTAATATCACAATTCAAACTCTAATGAGCTTGAAAATTTATTTGAGATACTAGCACATACCAATCAGGTTAGGACTTTCCTTTTGAACCGTAATGTAAGCTAGGGGTATGGGCTAAAGAAGAAAAAGATTTAATAAGGTTCAAAGTCATCAATTTTATTAAGGTAACATTAGTTAAGGATCACCTATAAAGTGTGTCCCTAGTCATCTTTTCCTTATGTTTTCCTCTCTCTCTTTTTTCCCTTTTTTTTTTTTTTTGTATTTCCCTTCGTTTACTATATCTTTTGCATTACCTTTTGTGAGAAAATCTTGGTTCCTCTTTTTATTTGGGATTCACTTGGGCTTTATATAAATCTTCATGAAATTGCCTCAGTGGGGGGGGGTGATACTTTGACGGTGTATTCAAGAAATAGATTTTTTAGGCTCAACAGGGTTAGCAGGGGATTTTTTATTTTTTTTAGGTAGCAAAAAGGTGGTCTATCATCCTTTTTATAGTAATTATTGTCTCAAATGAATTGTCAAACACTACGGAATCCAAACTTAGGTTAATTTTTTGGCAAACTAATCTTAAGAAAAAGTTGGTTTAAAAATTAAGGCTCAAATGGGTTACCAATTGATAAGTAAATGCCTTATTTGGTTCTTTTGGAAATATTGGCCAGCCAAAGATGGTCATTACACCATAAGATACTAACCATAATTAGGAAAAAAAAATTAAGGAACCTTACTCATTGAAAAAAAAAAAACACATGTCACCAAGCAAAACAGCATCTAAGTTGATAGAGTGTGGTATGTCGTCTCCCTCTATATCAGCTAACAATATAAATCCCCCTGATAAAACCTTTATAGTTTGAAAGCCAATTCTTGCAGGAATTCTTATGGATTGTCAAAATCTTCGTCCGGATTAGCTCATCCTCTTAAAACCATCGAGGACGCACTGTTGGAGTGGGATCCCAACTAGACACCAATAAGGAGGCTTTTTTCTTTTTTCTTTTTTCTTTTTTTGGCTCTACCCCATTGAATGGATTCTTAAAACTAATTTTCAGCTCTAGGTCTTTCATATTGGCAAAACCTATTCCTGTATCCCTACACGAAACACAAGCAAAACCAAATAAAATTTGGCAAAAGGTGACAAGCAAAAGATGAAATAATGAGATAAGATTAAAATGCATTTTATTTTATTTAAATTCAAAATAATATGAACAAACAAAAAATGTACGGGGTGTATTACTCTTATTGACAAGGGTGAAGTAATTCATAAACATTCCTAAAATTTCATTGATTTCATCACCACCGGGTACTCAAGCACATGTCACTCATTTAATCTAGCTTTCCACAGTCGCTTCTGTGTCGAATTGATCCACCGCCGAAGTTGACAACCAATCAATCTTCCAACCCAGCATGAAATTATATTAAATGAGCATCCTTTCCTATCTGACATTACTTCCTCCATAAGGATGACCTTGTATTGCATACATCTCTCCATATTAATAAACAATTTACTCTCTATATTTCAATCACTAACTTAGCCTCTGTCTATATGTGTCAGCATGTTCGTGTCTAATCAGGCATGAATTGTAACCTCTTATAAACAATAAAAAATAAAAATGCCAACCTTCTTGGCTTATTAAAATCTTGTTAAGCACTTTTTTTTTTTTTTGGAAACAATTAAGAAATGTTTTTTTTTTATAAACATTTATTTTAAGTGATATGTGTTGTAAGTATCTTTTTTTTTTTTTTGGTATTATCAATAGAGACTCATACCATTTACAAAAGATATGGTGACCTTGCATCAAGGTAGAAGAACTCATTTTATACCGAAGAGCTTTAAGTCATTATCACTTTCTTAAAAAAAAAAAGTTCGGAAAAGATATCCGAAGAATTTTTTGCTCCTAAAATCAATCTTTTCCCAAAAAACCCCACTTTTCAAAATTAAATATTTTATATATATATATATATATATATATATATATATATATATATATATATATTTCAAATTTCAAATCAAACAAGAACAAATGCTTCATTTACACTTGACTAAAGGAAGGTGCATTTAGGACAATGGGCTCAAGAACTGCTACATAATTCTCACAAAGATAAGGTGTCCTAGAATTGCTAAAGTTAATACTGTAAAGGCTTTTGATAGATTCTATTGACTAGGGTTTTCTTATTCATCTACTCATTTGTTTTGATACCCTCTTTATTTGTTAGTTGAATTAAAGCATTTCCACGTCCCTATCTTTTCTGTAATCTATAAATGGATGTAATGTAGGGTTTTCATGGTACATATAAGGGTCAAAAGTTTTAATGATTAATTCCGGTAGAACCAAAATCACAAATCTCTTTTTTTTAATGATCTACTTGTTTTTGCCCATGGTGATGTCAAATTCTATTATTAGCATTAAAAATGCTCGCAATATTTTTAATCATAATATTAAAGAAAAAGCTAATCCATCTAAATTAGTGTTATTTGATTTTGGGACTAATGGGTTCTTAAAATACTTATTAAATATCTTAGGGTGTGTTTATGTTGTCAATTTTTGTTTTTATTGTCGAATTTTAATTTTTTGTATCAAAAGTTAGAACCAAATTTTATGATTTTTTTTAATTGTATAGCAACTTGTTGTCATAGTATTTTCATATTAAATTTTACTTTGGTGAATTAACTCATTTTATACTCAATTTTTAATTCTTGAAGTTCGAAGCGAAGAACTAGAGTTAGATTTGTCAAATTGAAAATTTAGTCTGATTTGAAATTCGAAAAATATTAGAGAAAGGAAAGAAAAATGTATAAAAAAAAAAAATTCAAATGAATGAGCAAAATAACATATTACAAAGTCGAGCTACCGAGTTGCACATGAACATTGAAAACATAAATTTATGAATAATTTGACAAACTAATGTCAATTTTAAATTCCTAAAATGTTTCCATATTTCTCATTGTACCCATTGTAGCTTTATTATGTACTTTGGCAGGGGAAACCCATGTTTTGCAGGCCAGGCCTGCACTTCACAATGGCAACATGCAAATGAAAACAACAATACGAAAGAACTAAACTTTTAGGAAGTAAATGAGCCACACAACAGCTAGACTCTGTTATTCAGATCAAATGAAAGGTAATCCAATTGGATTCACCATGACAAGGGTCAAAATTTGTCTGCTAGGATGAACAAAGCCTAAACAAGATTGAGACATGTAACTGGAATGGATTTGAATAAAAATACAACACAGAAGTCGTCATCAGTGTCCAAAAGAGTGAGGGAAACTTACTGATTTTGTCTAGAAGTGCCATCATCATTGTCATCTAGAATGACCTTAACTCCACTGTTCTTAAGGGCATTGACGATAGCCCAAACCTTGGTGCTGCTCTTAAAGCCCTTCTTCTCAACCTCCTTGTTCACATCAACATGAATTCCCCTTCCCTGTCCCTGTTCAAGACCCTCCACCTTAAGTCGCATGGCCAGCACCTCTCCCACAACACTTGCTGCCTTTGAATTGCAGGTTCTGCCACACTCGAGCGAACTCTTCAGCGAATGTTCAACTGTAGATGCCGTGGCAACAATCCGCCCATTGTTCCTGTCTACAACATTTGCCGTAATGTACTTCAAGGATATGAACAACCTCAGGACATACCTCTTCAGAACTGTCATCTCTTCATCTCTTGTGCCTCCACAGAACGAACTGTTCTACAATTCAATGAAAACAAACCAAGTTAAAAATTTTAGCAGTTATAATTATGACTGTGTGAGGTAATTCACTAGAGTAGGTACCTGGTTTAAATAACTAGAAGTTCAGCTAATCATAAACACAAGTTGCACAGCATAAGATGGAACCAATTCAAATTATAATCCAGCATAATCCAGTGAATTTCTTGATAAAATAGTGTGAAAAAAAGTCATGGGTCATGCTCACATGGACCCATAATCTGAATGAAAAACAAATTGTGAACATCAAATAAAACATTGCTTAGAACCTAGCATTATAAGGTATAACAAAACAGGGTGAAATTGACCAATAAATCTATAAGACTGCATCAGCAAGAGTCATATAATCTGAAAATTTTGAATTTGGTTAATCAAACACCAACCCTCCTTCTAAAGAGTATAGGAACCAATTACACTGGGCTGGGCTTTTGCCACTTTCAATAGCTAATATAAAGTTTTACACACATGATACCAACAAAAAACTAAATCCATCATTTATTCCATCTGCTATTTTTTCTCCTTGTGCAATAGCATCAGTGTCGATTATGTTTTTCATAGTTTATACAATTTGGACCTGATGAAAGAAGTATCCCAGGGAATACAATTGCTGTTCAGGCAGACATGACATCTGTGATCTCATTACTTTCAGAACTGCATTTTGTCAAAATTTGATTGCTCTCAAATGCCACATCTCATAAGTGTTTTGGTACCAGTATTAATTTATGAATATTTCTGTAGCACACGAGTCTGACTCATGTCCTCTATTAACAAAACTTTTGGAGCACATTACCTCTGTGGATACCCCAGGAGTATTATCAGGAGAAAAACAACAAACATACTGGACCTATGATTTTCACTGGTGTAACATCCTGGTTTGCTGCAAAATGTCCTCATTTTGCGGCTGTTTGATCCACATAAATTTGATGTCAGCGATGAATTCACGCGTCTGATTTCTTCACTGCATGGTCATGATGACAAGATACTAAGGCAGACCAAGTAGATACCCATCAAGTAAGAATACAATTTGCAAAGTTATTTTCATAATTTTTGTTTGCATGTCAGTGTCTATAATTTTATTTGATGGGCAATATAATCTAGCAATGGTTGGCATTTCAATGTAGCTAATAAGGGTTTATGGAGCATTGATGTGGTCACTTGAAAAGGTCTTAAATACTCCTGAGATTATGTGTGTTTATATTGGGTAAGTTCTCTGTCTCTACTCCTTCATGTTGTTTTGTAGTTTAGGCTCATTCTACCAGTAACACTGTCATAAGAATGCTGGCATAAGTGTTATCTTTGCGTAATTTCTACCGTAGGATATCATGGCAATAAATAAGCTGTGGCCTCTAGGTGGGTATTATATGTGCTTCTTTATTAGGTAAAGGCTCTGTAGTTATTATTTTGTTGCATTTATATCTTCTACTGTTTGGATGACTGGAGTTTCAATGAAGTCAGTTTCAAATTCTGAAGCTAAACTCAAACACAATAGCTCCAAATAGCACCGCCTGGTCCTTTTTGTCTCTCTTTTTCATTGTGTCCATATGATATATTAGAAGTTATATTTCCCTTCTACGACAACAACAACAACAAAACCAAGCCTTAGTCCCACTAAGTGGGGTTGGCTATATGAATCCTTTTCCGCCAATTTATGTGATCATGGACAATTTCTTTTGATAGATTCAAAGATATTAAATCTTTACTCACTATCTCCTCCTAAGTTATTTTAGGTCTACCCCTACCCCTTCTACTGCCCCTCACAGTAACTAAGTCACTTTTCCTCATAGGTGCACTATAAGGACTACGTTACAAGTGTCCATACCATTTGAATCGTCCCCCCCTTATCTTATCTTTTATAGGAGCTACACCTAACTTACCACGAATATGTTCATTCCTTAATTTATCTTTCAATGTTATACCACTATAACATTTACGTTTTGGATATGTTCTATTTCCCTTCTCTTTATTATTATTATTATTATTATTATTTTAGGATCTCAATCCACTATATTTCATATTGACCAAGCAACTGTATCTCAGCTTTGGCAGCTCATTCAACGACAAACCTGTAAATGAGGCTGCTGTTTGTCCAATTGGGAAAGAACTTTTTGAGAAAGAACAGGAGGGCCTGCTTGCTGTTTTAAAATATATCCCAAGGAAAGCTTGTGATTGTCGGGCTTTACACTGCATGTCATAATTTTTTGTGTATCAGTGTGTATGTGTGAATACGTGTGTGTGAGATATGTTTTAGTTCACAAGTGCATGCAAAATATAACTCTTTTGATATTATTTGTTTCTCTTGCAGATCAATGAGTTTGTAAAATGCACAAGAGCTACCAAGATTCATGCTTCATTATCACCCATCTAAAAGAGGAGATGCCTGCCATGATGGGCAAAGCCAGGACTCAACAGAGACCTGTTGACAATCTTGCAGATGAATTTGGGAAGGTTGTACTCTCTCTCTCTCTCTCTCTCTCTCTCTCTCTATGACACACACAAGCATCATGCCCTGGATCACTTGACTTACCATGTAGTTAATGATCATCTAGTTCATGTTTTAAAAAAAAAAAAATGAAAATGAAAATACAAGTTCAGAAGGAGTTCCATCTACCAGCGAGAGATTTTCCAAATGTAGAGCACTTCAAGGAAACATTCGGGGTTAAAACATTGACATTGACAAGTTTGAGAAGTTGAGGCCTAAAATGATACAGGCATTCAATGACATGCTATGTGTCACGGTCCGACTATTTTCAGACCGTTGTGAAGGGCCGTGTGGCGCTAGCTAAAGCACTCTTGTTTTACTAGTCAGCCTATCGTTTACCAACATTCATCCACGAAGCACTTTCATTAACATTCATTCAGATAGCAGCGGAAACAGTAATCAATTCATGAAAGCCGTGGTAAGTAAGCAGTAAACATTGAAGCAAACGTAATTCATTAACAAATCCTCCGTTGACATGGTGTACTTAGCGAGGGAGGCAAGTAGGCTAAGCACGTTGACAATTGCTAGTGAGTTTTATAATGACTAATGAACACTCACCCTCCCCTAAAGAGGTTTTTATGTAATTATCATCCTGGCACTAGGAAACATCAAAGTGACCGAGGAGTCATACTGCCTTATTTGGCATACAAAGACACTACTAGCAGAAAATGACCCTACATTAGTATTTACATAATGGAAACTCATCCCAAGCACACGAGATAAGCGGTCACAGGCGAGCATAATGCCCTAAACAAGCTTAGCTTGTGACACTATGCTATGACATTCCAGAGTTTTGAAGAATTCTAGAAATCCTTACGATTAAGGAAATGCGGTCACTGGCACTGGCAGTCAGACGAATGTGTTTATACAATATAATAATATAGGCGGTAGAGTCAAGAAAAGAGGGGGAACCGGCTGTTGTACATGTTGTAGGAGCCTTTTGTATAGATTACAATGGGCTTCTGCCATTTTCAATGGTTAATATAAAGTTTTACACATGATACCAGCGAAAAACTATATCCATCTGAATCCTCCCTGATTTAGCTACACATTAACATGGTAGACATTCACCACTCAATATGTTGCCCATCATTTGGGACCACTTATAGAAAAGTACTTTTCTAGAAAAAGTAGTTATTTGTAAAAGCATATACCTAAAAGTAATCTGGGATAACTTAATTATAAGTACTTTTTTAGATTAGTACTTTTTTTTAGAAAAATATTTTTTTAGAACATAATTATTTTTCTTTTTAAAAAAAAAAGTAGTTTGGAAAAGTACTTTTTTGAAATAAGTACCAAGTGTAAACCAAACACTACTTAAAGAAGAGTTTAGCACTTTTGTAAAGAATAAAAACAATCACCAGAATGTGAAGAATCCAGCAAACCAAAACCCGCCTAAACCATGTGACAACTTAAACTTCACACATTTTGAGGCCCTAAAGCCTTAACCTTCAACATCAAATGCCTAAGTAAGCATGCTCTTAACACTTGTCAAGAAAATACCAACATTTATTTACTACAACACTAAGCAATAAAAAACTTAAAATTCCAATGTAATGGAAAGAAATAAAATAACACAAACTTTCAAATGGGGAAGAAAAGAAAAAACAAAAGCATGCATGCACATGTGAGTGCACACACACACACACACACACTCACTTTACTCTTTTACTGATACATGAATACATGACAAATCAACTATGCCCTGAGGTACCAATTAAAATTGTTTTGTCATCAAAACAATAAAATAAATTCACCATCTCAGTCTGAACACTCACCTACTGCCCAACGAGTCTGAATCTCACCAAATGAATCTATTGGCAAGACCCCTCCCGACTTTATCACCAAATGAATCTATTGGCAACAAAAATGATAAGCGAACCAGCAAAGAACACAGCCAGTGGAGATTTGCAGAATAAACCAGAGGATTGTGAGATTTGCAGAGGAACGATGGTAAGCACGGTGGAGAAAATTTGCAAAATTGAACCAAATGCTTGCTGCTTGGAGGAAATTTCCTAAGTTAAAATGTCATAGAGAAAATTTGGCCAAAGCAGGAGAAATTTTGAGAGGAAACAAAGCTCAGTTGTTTTGCAAGAAATTTTGTCCCCTAAGACACAAGGGGTTAAGTTGTCCCTATATTTGCTCACAGTTGTAATTCCAGGGACGAGCTCCTTCGGTCGTCCACTTTTAGTTGTCCCCTTGTATACATTTTCTTGTAGTGTAATCACAATCTTGGATAATAATAAGAGGTGAGATCTTACTTGCCAATCATATTCATGGCAAAATCAAACAAGAAGCTCAACCAAATCTTGCACTGATTCTCAGCCCCATTAAAATTCTGGTTGGGCAATTACATATATATATTTAAGGGTGATTGTAATAAATAATGAAAAAAAAAAACTAATAATTTCATGAGCTGGAATGTTCACAAATAATGACCCATGAAATCCCACAAATGTGCAACTCTTCCTGATTTTGACTTCTTTAACACCTTTTGTCAGTTGGGTCAAACCATACCATACAATAATTAAATTCTCCACCCACCACCTTCTTTTCCCTCTCAGCAGTAACTAAAGGGAAGTAGCATATATGCATGCATATCTGAGCATCCTATTATGCATAAACTTGTAATGATTTATACAGTAATTAAATTCTCCGCCCACCACCGTCTTTTCCCTCTCAGCAGTAACTAAAGAGAACTAGCATATATGCATGCATATATGAGCATCCTACTATGCATAAGCTTGTAATGATTCATCTGTAAAACAAGCCAAAACAAAACAGATAAAACTACTAGTTGGATATCGACTCTTTTGGCTGCTAGCATGGTGATTCAGGACAGCATCAAGGATCTACTACCATGTGAGAATTAGAAAAAATTGAGGATAGAAGGGAAGGGGAAGAAGAAGGAAGAAGCAGAAGAGAGGGGGAGAAAGGAGATACACTTGGAGAGAAAGAATGCATGTTCACTTGAACTCAAATTCATCAATAACCAACCATCCTATATGGTTTTCACACACTATTTTATAAGAAACCCTATAATACAAGAAAATTGTACTTATACCCCTAAAAAGACACATAAAATTACACACATACCTCTAAAATACACAAATTTTTTAGAGGACCCTAAACACATAATCCTATACTAGTTAAACTAATCACAAAATAAACTATCAACTAAATACAACAATCCCTTGACCCAATTCTTATGAATTAGTCTCCAACAAGGGATTCCCCGTACTTAGGCTTCTTGTCCTACATCGAATCTCCCCCGATTAGAAAAAATTCGGCCTTTAATTTTGAAATGTCGAAGGATCGAAAGTAAGAAGCAAACTTGGCCTCTTCAAAAGTTCGTGCTTGAGTGATGCAAGAAACCACATTCCTTTGGCAACACCATAGACTTGAATTGAGAATTGACATCAATGAACACATTGGGAATGAAAAAGTCAACAATAATGTTTGAGAGACTTTGGATGTCGTCACATGCATTTCCCTGCTTGTAGTGTCTTCATCACATGCATTTCCCTGCTTGTAGTGTCTTCAAGTTGAGTAACTTTGACATGATCAATAATGTCAGATTCTTTGTCTTGGTTGGTTGGTAGAGGGGGCTTCAAAATGATCTTCTTATCATTATAGTAAAAGACGTCTGTTTCACGTCCTTGAGTCACACCCAAACCATCCAAGCAAAGAGTGCATGGCCAATATTCATAGGTATGATATCACACCAAACATTATCAAAATACTCACCCCTTTAAAATAGCAACCAAACATCTTTCACAAATATGTGAAGCAATAGTATCAATCCTCCAAGATATCTCATAAGGCATTGAGTGGGATAGCTGATGAAGTTGCATACGAGTGACTCCATTTCTAGAAACAACATTCATTGAACATCTTCCATTAATGGTGAATTTGCAACTGTCCTGGTTGGTTGGTTGGTAAAGCAAGCTTCAAAATGATCTTCTTATCATTATAGTGGAAGACATGTGCTCTCATGTCCTTGAGCCACACCAAATCATCCAACCAAAAGGAACTAAGGAGTGCACGGCCAATATTCACAGGTATGATATCACACCAAATATTATCAATCACCCATCTAGATAGGAACTAACCATTTTTCACAAACATGTAACATAGTATTATCAATCTCCCAAGATATGTCATAAAGCTTTGGGTGGGGTATCAAATGAAGCTGCTTAAAAGTGACTCCATTTCTAGAAACAACATTCATTGAACAACTTCCATCAATGGTGAATTTGCAAAAAAAATTCTCAACATTTAAGAAAGGTACGGAATAGCTCGATATTATGTCGTATATATGACAAAATCCATTCCTTTTTCCAGTAAGTTGTCACATTGTTGCTAGATTTATTTTTATATATACTATGACTATATATCACCAAAAGCCCTTAAGACAATTTTCCGACACGCCTGACTACCAATTTCTTAAGAACCATCTTCAATTCACATATAGTCTTGAGTACATGCATAAATGAAACGAATTCAAATAGAAAACTCACAGATGCAGCAACACAAACTGATTTTTACTGTTAGCAATGACAATCCACACTTCAAAACGCTTCTGGTACATTGATACTTCAATTTCTAGCCCTCCATATCAAAATATTGCACTTGTTAACTATTGAACATAGTGTATAGTTTTAGTCCCACATCGGAATGTTAGGATAACCTCACTCTCTTGTATAGCTATATATATACATTTCCAAGTTGTAAGCAAAATACATAAAGTGAAATTCACTTCCTCTTGTAAAGTTCTCTCTCTTTTACTTTCATCTTGGTATCAGAGCCAGGTTGGGTTCCTTGTTTAAGGTCCGGATTCTCCATTGAGTTGTATGCTCTGCACTCACCACGAATGTGGAGCTTGTGCATCAGAAAACTTCATTGGTAGTAGGTTAAGTCATATGCTCTGTACTTGCCACCTTTAGTGGATCTTGTACATCAAAAAACTCAGTCTACTATTTTCCCGATACCTTCTGGCGACTTCAACGACTTTTCCGGCAGCTTTCCAGTGAATTTCCGGCAACTCTGGTGACTTCGATGCCTTTTTCGGCAACTTTAATGCCTTTTTCGGCATCTTCGACAACTTTTCCTGCAGCTTTCAGTGACTTCTCTGGCAACTCTAATGACTTTCTGGCATCTTCCAGTGACTTCTCCAACGACTTTCCAGTGTCTCCAACAGCTTTCCGACACTTTCCGTGCCATATAAAGCACGTCTGTTTCTATCGTCGGGTATAGTTGTAGTAATGTATTGTGCTAATTACATGTCTAAGGAAAATTCAATCTAGGAAAGTGGGACTTGAGCGGTCCATTGTAACCCCCCACTTCCTTGGGAAATTACCTGGTATAATTTAGCACAATCATTCACTCTCTATTTTTTTCCAACCACTCTTTCAGCAACTTGCTTTGCTGCAATGATACTTTTGCAGCCTATTCCACTTCTTTACAATGGCTACCAAGGACAAAATACTCCCCCTTGTATAGCTATATATTCTGGCAAAGTGAATAAATTGCGCAAGTTCTTATATGGGCTTAAGCAATCACCTCGTGCATGATTTAAAAGATTCAGTAATGTGGTTCTCTTAATGGGATTTATTCAGTGACAGTACATCCCCCTCTTCTCCTCTGAAGCTTCCACACCTTGACTTATCTCTGGCTCAGACTACTCCTGTTCAGAAGGTCACCAGCATTCTTTTGAATGGCGACAACTTTCATGCCTGGTCACAATCCCTTCGCTTATATCTTGGGGGTCGTGGCAAGGTTGAGTGGTTGTCAGGATTGGAGTCTCGCCCTGCTAATACTGATCCAGCTCATCGACTGTGGTCCATTGACAATTGTGTCATCTTGGGTTGGATATTTGCTTCTATGGAAGACCGCCTCCACAGGATGTTCATGTTTCACGATATTGTTCATAGCCTTTGGTCTGCCTTAACTAAAATGTTCACCCACAAAAGGTGTGAGGCTCGGATTTTTGAGCTTTATCGAGAGCTCCACCAAGCCACCTAGGCTTCTCTGAGTTTATTTGTGACCGACTTCTTCAGCTATCTCCAGTCATGGTGGGAGGAGCTCGCCCAGTATGAGCCTCTTTCTGAGTTTTCTATTGAGGCAACTATTGAGGCCAAGCGCCAAGATCGTCGGCATACCTATCAGTTTTTGATGGGTTTAAAACCTGAGTTCGAATCACTCTGGACTCAAATTTTGAACACATCCCCGGTGCCTTCAAAGTGCTAGGCATTTGCAATGATTGATGGTGATGATCGTCGACAACGTCTTCTCCCTAGATTTGCTTCTTCTAGTGTGCCCGAGCAGGTTGCCCTTGCAGCCCCTACTAGTGCTCAGTCTGTTGACCGCAAGACTCAATTCTGCTAGCACTGCCAACGGAATAATCACACCATTGAGCACTGCTTCATTCTCCACCCAGAGCTGCAGGAGCGTTACTCCAAACAAGCCTCTCATGGTCGTGGTCGTGGCAAAGGTCGAGGACCTTCTAACACTGGAGCTGTTGCAGAATCTCTTCCTGCATCTTCGGCTTCACTTACTCCTGCACCTACTGCTGCTCCAGATTTCTCTCAGCTCCAGGCTCAGCTTACTCAACTTCAGATTTCTCTAGCACACCCGGTGGCACACCCGTTTGGATACTGGACTCAAGGGCGAACAACCATTTGACTAGTGAGGCATCTCTCATTACATCCCCTGTCCCTTCGTTGGTTCGTAATGTCCGTATTGTCGATGGTACCTCTCGTTCCATTCATACCCAAGGCACTGCCTATTTATCATTGACTCTATCTTTATCCCCTATTTATTATGTTCCACAATTTTCGTATAACTTGTTATCTGTTTACCGGATTGCCAAACAATACAACTGTGTTGTAGTTTTCTTACCCAACTCTTGTTACTTGCAGGACCTGAGTTCAAGGAAGATTTTTGGCAGTGGCTTTGAAAGGGACGGGCTCTACTACTTTGGCGATCCGCCTTCCTGTCCTGCATCCTCTTCTGGCTTTCAAGCTTCTGTTTTGCCTTCTGATGTTTTCACTGTTTTCTCTTTAAAAACCTTGAATTTGTGGCATGCCCGTTTGGGACATGCAAATTTTAAATATTTGTGTTGGTTGTTTCCAAAATTTAATAAAGCTTGCAAGAATTTTAATTTTCAATGTGCTACTTGCGAATTATCTAAGCATGTCCGTTCATCTTATTTGTCTCATATGCACCGTTCTCTTGCAGCTTTTGATATTGTTCATAGTGATGTCTAGAGTCCCTCCCCTGTCTCCTCACTCACTCAGCATCGATATTATGTCACCTTTATTGACAATTACTCCCGTTGTACCTAGGTCTACCTCATGAAAAATAAATCCGAAGTTTTCACTCATTTTCAGGCTTTCCTACAAATGATTAAGACTCAATACAATACCGTGGTTCGTATCTTGAGGTCTGACAATGGCCGTGAGAACCTCAGTAATGAGTTTCGTGCTGAGTTGTGCCAATAGGGTATTCTCCGACAGCTAACATGTCCCTACACTCCTGAATAGAATGGTGTGGCTGAGCGCAAAAATCGCCACATCATGTCTATTGTCCATTGTCTTCTTCGGGGAATGCATGACCCCAAGTCTTATTGGCCTCACGTCGTTCTCACTGCAGCCTATCTTCTCAATCGTACCCCAAGTCGTGCATTGCAGAATTCGGCTCCACTTCATCTTCTGCATCCTGACCGGTCCCTTTTCTCCCTTCTTCCTAGAGTGTTTGGATGCACCTGCTTTGTTCATGACCGAAGTCCTTCTCGGACCAAGCTTGATGATAAAGTCATCCAGTGCATTTTTCTAGGGTATTCCTCTATGTCTAAGGGATATCGTTGTTATGATCCTGTTGGTTGGCACACTTATCACTCTCTCGATGTCATGTTCCATGAGTCTACCCCATTCTACATTGACTCTTCTCCTTCCATATTTCCGCTAGTGCCATCTTCACTTCCTCGGCCTGAGCCTATCTTTCTCCCATCTAACCCAGTGCCCTCGTCTCCAGTGTCGTCTTCATCTTTTGAGCCTCCTACCTCTGTCCCCACCAGGCAGGACCAAATCTCTCTCATTCCACAAGTTTTCACTTGTCGACCACGCCCTTCGGAGCCTCTGCCAGCATTTTCACCGAGCTCAGGTATGCCTCCTATAGTTCCTGATCCCCCTACTCCCTCCTCATGGTATCCTTCTCGAACCTGTTGAGCTCCTGATAGACTTTCTTTAACCTGTTCTACTGACCACCCTATCTCCCAGTATCTTTCTTATCAGGTTATTTCCTCGAGTTATCAAGCCTTTTTGGGACAGGTTGATGCTATTATCATACCTCACTCAGTTCATGAGGCCCTCTAGGACCCCAAATGGGTTGCCGCCATGCATGTTGAGATGGAAGCTTTACATCAGCAGCATACTTAAGATCTTGTTCCCCTTCCTTCAAGTGCACGCACGGTGGGCTGTAAGTGGGTGTTCATAGTTAAGCACCTTGCAGATGGTACTGTTGACAAGTATAAAGCCCGTTTGGTGGCTAAGGGTTTTACGCAGATTCCTGGTCAAGATTTTCATGCTACATTTGCTCCTGTGGTGAAGCTCACTACTATTCGCCTCCTGATATCTTTGGCGGCTTCTTTCACTTGGCCTTTATACCAACTCGATGTCAAGAATGTCTTCTTGAATGGTGATCTTACTGATACTATTTCATGGATCCCCCTCCCGGTTTTTCTACTCAAAGGGAGTATTCTGGCAAAGTGTGTAAATTGCGCAAGTCTTTATATGGGCTTAAGCAATCACCTCGTGCATGGTTTAAAAGATTCAGTGATGTGGTTCTCTCTATGGGATTTATTCAGTGCCAGACAGACAACACTTGCTTTATTAGGTGTCTCTCCCATGGTCATTGCATTATTATCTCTGTCTATGCGGATGACATTATTGTTACAGGCAATGACTTGTCTGGAATTGCTTAAATTAGAAAGGACTTGGGAGACACCTTTGACATCAAGGATTTGGGACCTCTTAAGTATTTCTTGGGCATTGAGATAGCACGCTCCTGCAAGGGCATTTCCCTCTCTCAGCGGAAATATGCCCTCGATCTCCTTATGGACACTGGTATGTTGGGATGTCGGCCTGCTTCTACGCCCCTGGATCCGAATATCTCTCTTTCTGCAGAGTCTGGTGATCCATTGATAGACCCTTTGATGTATCAGAGACTTGTTGGTCGCCTCATCTACTTGACCAAAACTCGACCTGATTTCGCCAATGCAGTGAGCCTAGTACGTCAGTTCATGCATTCTCCCCGAACTTCACATCTTGATGCTATCTATCACATCTTACGGTATGAGAAGACCTCACCTGGACTGGGATTGTTCTATTCATCTGGAATACAACCAGGTCTTTCCGTGTTTACTAATGCTAACTATGCTGAGTCCAAGATTGACAGACGATCTACCTCAAGTATTTGTACTTTCAAGGGTCATCATCTTCTTTCTTGGAAGAGTAAAAAGCAGGTGGTGGTTTCACGTTCTTCTGCTGAGGCTGAGTATCGGGCTATGGCACAAGGTACTTGTGAGGTCCTATGGCTACGCTCTCTCCAATTTGAGATTGGCTTTCCTGTGATAGACACTTCTTTGTTGTTTTGTGACAACAAGTCTACTATATCTCTCTCTTCTGATTCAATTCTGCATGAGAGGACCAAGCATATTGAGTTCCTTTTGTAAGGAGTGCATGGCCAATATTCATGGGTATGATATCACACCAAATATTATCAAAGTTAGTCACCCATTTGGATAGGAACCAACCATTTTTCACAAACATGTAACGTAGTATTATCAATCTTCCAAGATATGTCATAAGGCTTTGGGTGGGGTATCAAATGAAGTTGCTTATGAGTGACTCCATTTCTAGAAACAACATTCATTGAACATCTTCCATCAATGGTGAATTTGCAAAAATTTTCTCAACATTTAAGAAAGATACGGAATGGCTCGATATTATGTCATATATATGACAAAATTCATTCCTTTTTCCAGTAAGTTGTCACATTGTTGCTAGATTTATTTTTATATATACTATGACTATATATCACCAAAAGCCCTTAAGACAATTTGCCGACACGCCTGACTCCCAATTTCTTAAGAACCATCTTCAATTCACATATAGTCTTGAGTGCATGCAGAAATGAAACAAATTCAAATAGAAAACTCACAAATGCAGCAACACAAACTGATTTTTACTGTTGGCAATGACAAATCCACACTTCAAAACGCTTATGGTACATTGATACTTCAATTTCTAGCCCTCCATATCAAAATATTGCACTTGTTAACAAAATATCATGTTCGCAATCAAAATATCATGCTGCAGATCAAAGATCATCGAAAAACCCCAAAATCTCATGGCTGGGAACAATTTCTCATGAAACTAGAAAATTAGGAGACTTACAGTTTTTCACACGCTCTCTGCCAGTGCATGTGTATGCATTGCAGATGAGGATCCTCCGGCAATGGATTTCGGTTGGACATAGATCGAGGGGTAGTTATCATTTGGTGGTGGCAGTGTGAAGAAATACGTCCAGGAAGTGGGGGATTTTGAAGGGCCGACGGTTGAAAGATGTTTGGCCAACGCATGCGACTTCACCAGTGCTCAGGAAGTGATGAAATTATAGGGGATGGGGGTTCGGGGGGGTTTTTTTACTGATTTTTGAAATGTGGATGGAGATTAGGGTTTGAATTTGAGGGGCACGACTGTAATTTGGCTAGAAATTGCAGGTTTTTTTTTTTTACTGAAATTCAGAGCAGGGAACAAGAAAATCAGAATCATGAACAGTAGCATAAAATCAGAATCAAAGAGATATACAAATGGGGAGAAGCATAGAATGAAGAAGAGATAAGAAGAAGGGATATGAAGGGAAGAAAACAGCAAAGACAGATTTAGGGACAGAACAGAGGACAAAATCACAAACAGAACAGGGGGAATAGGCAGAAAGAGGAGTACAAAACATAACAGAAAAGATAAAAAAGGAAGGTCGAGGGAGAAGGAAGAAGAAAAGAAAAACAGGAAAGAACAGAGAAAGTGTGTGAGGATATCTAAAAATAGAGAGGTGGGAAATGGGAAATCAAAGTGGAAGAACAGAGATCGATTTTGGGCTCTGATATCAAATGATGCAGGACAACGTCAATGATCTTCTGCCAAGGGAGAAATTCGAAGAAATTGAGGGGAGAAGGAAAGAAGAAGAAGAAGAGGGGGAAGAAAGAGATATATTGAGGGGGAAAGAACACACATTCACTTCAATTTTATTTCATCAATAACCAACTTTCTGCATGGCTTTTTCACACACTACTTATAAGAAAGCCTAAAATACAAGAAATTACAATTTTTTTTTAATAAGAAAGATGTGTTAAGAGAAAAGAGAAGGTACAATGTTAAGGGACAGAAAATCCCAAATGAAAAAAAAAAAAAAAAAAAAACAACAACAACAACAACAAACAAACAAACAACAAACCAAAGAAAAAGGAAAGAAAACCAAAAAAATGACAAAATAAAAAACTAAACAATATCAACCAAGGAATTCCCCTTTCAATCCTTTTCCATCATAATTCACCAAGCTCATCAAATTCACTAATTCCCTTTGACCCTTCATCACTTTACTTTTACCACCATCCACATGCACTTCATTTCCTATAGAATCACACATCTCTAATTTCATTGTATCCAATAGATCTTGAACTTCTAACTCCTCCTTAAGAATCTCCTCCATGGGTGTAGGCAGAATTCCATCCTTCCAGTGTAATTTATTAACCAACTCATTATTATCAAAAAGAGAAACCCCCCACCCCCTCCCCCCACAAATCACACATCCCTAATTTCATAGTATCCAAAGGCAGAATTCCATCCTTCCCCTATAATGTATTAACCAACTAATCATTATCAAAAATAGAAACCCTCACAGTCCTTCCAACAAGGTTGGATGAACATATGATAAATTCCTTCCCCCACCCCTTCCCCCAACTTATTTACCTCCTTTCCTTTACTAGCCCCATCACTAAATACAGCTTTCTTCTTAGCATGTAGGTCTTCCACAATACTTAACCCTCCTTTTGAACCTCTCCTTAATAACTTTAGCATTGACTCACCAGAATTTTCTCTATTCTCTTCATATGACTTGTAGGTCTTCCACAATACTTAACCCTCCTTTTGAACCTGTCCTTAATAACTTTAGCATTGACTCAACAGAATTTTCTCTCTTTTCTTCATATGACTTTCACATCTCTCCACCAATACAAGCCATCTTTCAATGAGCACAAATGTTATTACCCTTAAATTTATCAAAATTAAAACCTGAAACAACAGACCCCCCCACCTCCAAACCAACTTCTTCTCTTTTACTCTTTCCTGCACCAACTTCTGGTCCCTCCACAAAACCAGGAACATCTTTAACTCAACGATCCCATTTCAAAACCAGGCAACTAGCATTCTGAACTTGCTCCACAGCTTGGTCAGTTCAATACACATATTGGAGAACTAGAGAATGGATTTGGACTTCATTAACAGAGCATTGAACGCCCACCTTCCCATGGATCTGCTTCTGAGATTTAAGAACAGAAGTTTGGGCTTGCCCATTCACATGATCCTGCATTGAAGCAACTAGGTCACCATTTCCAAAGAATAGACCTGATTACAACCATGGTCCTTTTGCATAAAGCCCAAATAAAAACAACCAAAGCCCAAATCATTCTTACCAAAGCTATGGACCAGTTCAATTAAGTGGCCCAACTTAGTCAAAAAAGAAGCTCCTCCCTTTTCAATTACTTGGGCTACGTCAAAAATGAGGAGTAAACATTGCAGCCCCAACTTTTTCAGCATCTTCTTCCCCAGACACAACCCTAGCCACCACTGTTAGAATCACATCTCCTACCGGAACCCTAGCCACCACCACACTATGGTCATTCAACTCTGATCAAGCTACCAATGGTTTCTATCATCAAAGCTCCAAATTCCTTCAATTACAACTCACTCCCACACCGAAAACAAAGCTTTCCTTTCCCAACCACCACATGCACATTACCATATTGGACTTGACTTCGCAACTTTCATTTTTACCTTTATTTCCCTTCGAGCACCGCTTTTCTCCTTGATGCATGAGCCAAAAAGGTGGCTTCACCTACACGTCCAAAGTCCCAATGAAATTCCTTAGCTGACTCGCAAAAATCATTCAAAGAAGCTTCCCCACCCATCACCTTTTGCGAATCCAGGGAGCAAGGATAAACACTAAAAATTTCTTACCTTTCCACCTAGACCTAACTCCAAATACTTTCCCACCTTGGTCCACCTAATCGACATTCAATATTGCATAATACCCATTCGAACACTTTCATAACCCCTTTCCATCCAACTGAAAACTAATAATCCATTGGCAAACCAAAGAACAGCCTCTATAGAAAACCTTACCCACGAATTACAGGAAATATTATTCTCGAACATGAACAAAAAAGAGATCTCCTCAACCTTGTCTAATCCCAGAGGAAGGAAGGGGAAGAGAGGAGAAAGGAGATACCAGGGGAAAAACTCACATTCAATTCAATTCAACAATTCATCCACAACTCCTACATCATGGCTTTCACACACTACTTATAAAAAAACTTCCAAACACATGAAATTACGCATAAACCCCTAAAACTAAATTACATTATAATGCCTCAACATTGCACAAATATTACAAAAAAGCCCCCAAAATACACATAATACTATACTAATTGAACTAAACACATAATAAACTCCTAATTAAACCCAACAATTCTCAATACAATTCTTCTTAGGTAGTCTCCAACATGGATCTTCCCAAACTCTAGCTTATCGTCCTACATCACAACGGTTCCCAAGTTTGAACCTTAGGAGGAAGAAAACAACTTAAAATGGGGTTCTAAGTGTCCAAAACTTAAAATATGCATATTTAGGTCAAAACCATGTACTAACACAATTCTCATGAGGAAAATGACATATAGGAACAAGTCATGAGAAAATTGAGCCAATGATTCCCAATTTGGAATGTTAAGCCAAAAAAAAACCTCAAAATGATGCATAGGAACAAGTCATGTGAAAAAACAGGCCAATGGTTCCCATGCTTGAATGTTAAGCCAAAAAAAAAAAAGCCAATTCAAAATGGGGTTATGAGTGCCCAAAACTTAAAATATACATATTTAAGTCAAAAACCATGCACTTACACAAATCTCGTGAGTGAAATGACACATAGGAACAAGTCGTGTGAAAAACAGTATAACGGTCTCCAAGTTCGAATCTTACAATGAAAAAAATAACTCAAATGAGGCCCTAGTATCTGAAACTTGAAAAATATACATATATAGGTAAAATGAAATGTAAAGCAAGTTGTGAAAAACAAGCCA
This sequence comes from Malania oleifera, assembly GCF_029873635.1. Taxonomy (NCBI): domain Eukaryota; kingdom Viridiplantae; phylum Streptophyta; class Magnoliopsida; order Santalales; family Ximeniaceae; genus Malania; species Malania oleifera. Next base: position 145,009,757 of record NC_080418.1, read on the forward strand.
ATGGTTCCCAAGTTGGAACCTTAGGAGGAAGAAAACAACTCAGAATGGGATTCTAAATGCTTGAACTTACATGCATATTTAGGTCAAAAATCATGTACCAACACTACTCTCGGGAGTAAAATGACACGTAAGAACAAGTCATGTGAAAAATGGACCGACGGTTCCCATGTTGGAACATTAGAATGAAAAAATAACTCAAAATTACTTATTGTTGAGTTTCAGTTTTTTTATTTATAAATTTATAACTTCTTTTCATTTTTTTTTTTTTTTTTTTGGTTTCATTTTCCTTTGCAGATATTGTCGGAGTAATTTTACTTGGAGCTATGGACTTTAGCTTATTTTGATATGTTAAGAGCTTTAGACTTTTGGGCATTTGTGTTAGTATTCTAGTTGTTTTGATGTAATAGCATTTTGGTGGTTGTAAAGTTGTAATTGCTATCTGGATCTTGTTTTTTAATGGTGATTGAATATATAAATGGAATATTAAATGAGTTTTTGGTCTTTTATATTTAATGTTATTTAAGTATTAAAATTGTACATGAATTACATTTGATTTGAAAATAAAATAAAATAAATAAAAAGGGCTAGTTTTGGTGATAAGAAAGTGTTGTTACTATTGTCAATAAAAGTGACATTAATATTCCTAGCAACTTTTTGGTGACAATTTTTTTTATCTCTAAAACCTTATGCCAACAAGTTTTTTTGTCCCTAAAGACTTTTGAGGAAGAAATAATTCCATGACAAAATGATTTTGGGACTAAATTTCTTTATCCTCAATGAAAATTGCCAACGAATTTCTTTCCACCCTAATGATTTTTAGGATGAATTTATTGTCACAAACACTTAGGGTTGCTTTTAGGGACAAAATTTTTTTGTTGCTTAAACTAGAAAAATCTAATCATAAGATTCTTTAGCAATGAAAATATTTTGTCCCAAAGAAGTATGTTTTGGCAACTAAATTGAATATCTATCCCGAAAAACATTTAGCGATGGCTTTTTATGGACGAATCTTTGGACGATTTTTTTTGTCCCTAAAATTTTTTTTTCTTGTAGTGCTTCCAAAAGGCATCTCAACGGTTTAGGCTTGAAAATTTTATATTAGAGGTCTCCAATTCGAATGTTGATAAAGTCAAGAATGGGTATGGGATAAGAGATGGGTTGCCTCCTATTATTTTGCCCAAGCCCAGTGGGCTTCCAATCGAACCTAATAAGAAAAAGGTGAATTAGAGAAAGCATTTCTTGCTAAAGCCGCGACATATGGTAACTAAGGGAAGAAGGTTTTTAGAAATTCAAAGAGAGGATACAAGGGAAAAAGCTGCATGGGTGTTTTCAGAGAAATCACATACAGCTTAGAGACCAAACTTTATTTCTTTCTTTCCAAATGCACCATTTGAAAGCCGGTAGTTGGGCGACAACCTTAATTTTAAACGTGAATTGCCAATTATTCTTAAAGATTCCTCCAATAACATCCTTGATGTTAGTGGGAGGGCTAAATTTTGGTGCAAAAGGAAGAAGAGCCAAAGCTTCTAAATTTCTAGACATTGAAGTAGGATAAAATCAGCTTTCCACCTTTTCATGAGAAAGCGGGTAAAGGTTGGAATTTGATCTATGAGCTTTCCACAAGCAATTGTTGGGTGGTAGGAAGGACGTTGGAAATTGTCTTTCAAGAGAAAGCTTAAGGGTCTATTTGGATCAAGGATTTTGTTAGGAAAAAAGAAAGAAAAGGAAAATAAGAAAGAAATTCAAGCTTCATTATGTTTTATCTATATGTCAAATTCTATTAAAAATGAACAATTGTTTCAATTTGATTTAAAATTTAAAAAAATTAAATGTTAAGGATGTGTAAAAATTAAAATCAAATTTGTGTTCCTTCATTTCATATAATTTTTATTTTCCCTCACACTTTTCTTGATTATAAACCATTAAATAGTGGATTCTTTCGTATTTGCTTTTTCTCTTCTTCATGTTTTCCAAATCCCAAACAGGCCTAACTCTCCAAATAGCCTTAATTTTTAACAGGTATGTTCATAATCCATGCCCAATTCCCTGTTTTGATTAGTTCCATAAGATTACATGTATGATCGTATTTTGAGCATTGAAATATAAATCAGTAGCATAGAAGAGTAGCATACATATACAGGTTTTATGAGGATTGGTTTACAAGATTTCTTTTGTTTTTCCATGAAATTTGGTGGTCAGTAGTTTTGCGCGCTTCCGTCTAAAATTCATGCCCAAATTTCATCGTACATGCAGGTCTTATGAGAATCGGTCGCAGCTGTGGCCATTTGTTTCGATGTGGTAATCTAGATTCAGGCCCAAGAAGATTCGAGCCAACCTGTTCAAAAATTTATGGTAATCTAAATTTCGTGTTTGGAGAAAGCTGAGAGTTGAGAGCTGCACGAGCCTTAGGATCGTAACCTTTGGGTTTTTGTGCACGCGAGAGGGAGTGAGACAGAGAAAAGAAAGCTTACCTGTGACGAAGAAAGATGGTAGTGTGGAGGCCGAAGCAAGGCACTGGAGGCGGCGCACAGCGGAGATGCCGCCAAGCAGACGCCGGCGATAGGGCAGCAGAGCAGCGGCTAGGCCGCTGTTGAACGATAGAAAGGGGAGAGAGCGATGGTGGTGGCTGTTCGGTGGAGCTGCGGCAAGCTCCGGGCAGCCGTGCGGCGATGCGTTTAGTTGAGAGAAAGAGAAAGGAGAGACTGTTCTGCGGACGTACCCCGACCCATATAGATTCGAGCCAAACCCGTTTAAAATTTGTGTTGAACCAGATCCGGGTTTTAACTTGACCTGGATCCGAGCGAATCAGGACCGAATTAGATTTGAACCAAACCCGAGCTTAACCCGAGAACCAATATCCCACTACCCGAACTTAGATTTTGATCCGAACCGGAAAATGCCCCAACCTTTTGTAACTGTTTGAACCAATATACTTGTTTGATGATCTATAGGGTGCGGGCAAGGTTAAAGATCCGAAGCCCCCTTTTCGTTCGGCAGTTGAGAGAGCTCGGGAAAAGGTGAGAAAATGCGGGAAAAGGTGAGAAAATTCGGGAAAGCCTCCAAAATTTTAAAGAAGCAGGAAAAAATTATTCATGGCCTCTTTTCTGAAAAATAAAACAAGAAAATGTAACAATGTGTTTGATTACCAAGAAAAAGAAGAAGATATGAAAAAATAAAAAACAAAAAAGAGGGGTGTTTGGCTAGAAAGAAAAAGAACAATAATGAAAAAGAGAAATTGATGACAACAAAAAGAAAACAGTGAGGGAAGTATACCTCGACTTGTTGCCACAAAGGACCGTTGGAAGCCGCCTCCTCTCTCTCTCTCTCTCTCTCTCTCTCTCTCTCTCTCGGGCGAATGTGAGAGTGTAGTCCCTCTTGCGTTCGAAGGCCCCTCCTCGGCCAGACCAAGGCGTCTTTTGTGCATATTTACGATATTGCCCTTGTTTCTAAAGAATGTATAATGAAAATGGTAAAAATTAAAAACAAAATACTCAAAAAAAAAATAATTCCTCTAAATTTTAGATACACAAGCCCTAAAATATTATTTTATCACTTGAACCTATAAAAGTGAGAAAAAAACATTAAATATATCAAAGTGTATAAAGTGAAATTAACATGATTTCACAATTTATAGGTTCTAGTGATAATATAATTTGTTTGTATCTTTACCTTCTAAAGACGATTCAATTCTCCCCTTATGCCATGATATTTCTTGGCTTAACTGCAACTAAGTGTGGGCTCCCACTTAGGACATGGGTCGTTGATAAGTTAGTAACTTTGGTAGTTTTGATGGGCAGTTCTCATTCACTTTATTTTCTAGACAACTACCTTGTTGAGATAGCATTGTTCTCATTTCAAGACATGGAATTCGGAGCAATAAGTTTATCCATGTGTCTTGCATATGGGGGCAACTCACAACAGGTCAACCTGTCCACGTGTCCTAGACATGACGAGATAGCTCAGGCCAGGTCGGCTTTACCACATGCCTTGCATGTGGGGAGGCAACTCAATTGTTTTCCATATGCCCTGCACATGGTGCCTTTGGTGGGGCCCACTTCTCCTAATGTTTTATGTAAGAACCCGAAATATGAAAAATGGGTTTAAATATTAAGAGAGGGGCCAAATTGGAAATTGCCTAGGTCAAAGGGCTATAAAGGAAATTCTCATTTCCTCCAAGTTAAGCAAACTTAGATTTTTATCTCTCTCTCTCTCTCTCTCTAAACCTCTCCCTACTCCTTCTCTCTAGAATTCTTCACCGATTGTTAACGGAATCGGAAAATGGAAGCTACCACGAGGATCGTGAAAGGATTCTTTACAACTTCTATGGATTGGAATCTCGTTTTGGAGGTTTTCAAGTTTTGGCGAAAAATCGAGGTAAGGCTCGGTTTTCAATTCTGATCTGATAGTTTTATAGGTATTAGTCTTGTGAGTATTTTCTGTACTGTGATTTGTAGGTTTTGGAATTCAGTTCGCTATTTAGGAGCCTTGGAGTTCGGGTTTTGTGATTCGGGGTTAAGGTAAGGAGAAACTGTGTTATATTGGTTATTTTTGAAATCGAACTTGGTGGAACTGTTGCCCACGGTCCTGTGTGTGTTTTGGCTACTCATTTGGGGGGATCTAATGGGAAAACTATGGATTTTTCATTATTATAGTTTTGGAAAAAAGGGGGTGACGGGCTGAATCTCGGGTTTTGTTGAAAACCGAGTATATGTGTGATTTATACTGCGTGATTGAGATGGTCGTGCCTTGACTTTGTTTAAATTATATTTGTTTGGAAAACCATGATTTAGATTATCAAATAAGTGTGGTTTGTTTGGTTATATGAGCATGCATGTGTGTGGGATGTACTGAATTGCTGATGGGACCGCGATTCCAAAGTGAGTCCAGGCATTGAAAGTGACCGGCTCTATATTCGAGGGCATGTGTTTATCGCTTGCCACGTAGGCAAGAGTGACCGGCTCTATATCCGAAGGCGTGAGCCATTCCAGCAGATCACGCCGAAGGGTGTGGATCCACCAGTTGGCGCCGGTACGATGTCATGGGAGTCGAGGACTAGCCATGTGCCGGTGGCGCCATGCTTCGCGGATGGCTACAAGCCAACGCTGGATTGTCGTGGACTGGCTTTGGGCTGATGGGTGTGACGACACGGGGTTACTGATCATGTGTGTGTATTGTGACGGGGCTGCGTATAAATGGCCACCGTATATGTGCATGAACGCACTGTGTGAATTAGTACTGGATTCCATTCAACTGCATGTATGTTGTGTCATGATAACACTCAAATGTCATACACGGATATAACATGTGTTCTTCCTCACTAAAAGGTGTCTCACCCCTACTGTACGTACATTTTTACAGGTCCTTCAAGTAATCGGAACTAGCGTCCTGGCGTAGGGAGCGTAGTGGTCGGTGTACTGCATTAGCGCTTAGGTAAGTGCTAAGACTGTAGTTTTGTTGGGTTGCCATTTTGGGTTGTATTTGGGCACCTGTTGTACGTTTTGATAGAGTTGTGTTTGGCTCATATATAAACTCTGATATGGTACTGCATATGTTGATATAGAAATACTTTTTCCGTTGCGTACATGATTGTGATTGGATATGTTTAGGGTACCTGGAAACCCCACGGGGTCGGACCCTCATCCTTTATACTGTATCTATGATGAATTGTATGATACAGGGACAGGTTAGGTTACATTATCACCTCCGGGTCCCATCTCGGGGTTCGGGGCGTGACATTTTGTTTCTAGCAATTATCATTGCTTTTCCCATTATTTATTTTAGAGCAAAGATCACTTTATATGAAATTAGTGTATAAAATTCTAAAAATAATTGTACATGAAACTAATTTTCCTTTGAACTGTCATAAATAGCACCATGACAAAACTTGTAACTTATATGAACCAATTATTTATGTGTTACGACAAGAATTCGCGTAAATATTCATAATAAATATATTTCACACACACATGTTGAGATTTAAATAAACATATAATTCAAATTAGTTTACACTTATAATTATAATAAATGTATTATTCACTCTGAGTGATTCATGTACAATGCATGTAAGAAAAATGACTAATATGTACACGCGTGCTACTATAGACTCTAGGTTATGGACAAGTTTAAAAGTTATAGTTTAGATTAAAATATAATTGCATCGATTTTTATGTATAAAGTCGAATAAACTCATTTTCAGAGCCTATCCATAATAAAAATGTATAAATATTCCTTTCGTGAGTTTTTTTTTAAATTAAAATTTTTAAATTTTTATAAATTAAAATATGACTAAAGAGAGTAAAGGGGTCCTAATAGTTGTGAAAACATTGATAATTGTGGTGGATGCTGGGTTTTAAAAATAAAATATTTAATAACTGTTTTTTTACATGTTGTTTCATAATTATTAGAAGTAAAAAATAAATAAATTACAAATTTATGAGGAGGTTTTAAATTATTAATTATTTTATTTATGTAAAAATTTCAAAAAAATAATTATTTATATATTTTATTCAGATTAATTCAATTATTATTAATTACAAAAAATATTAATTCAATTTTAATTAGTTTTAATATAGATTATTAAATCAAGTATTATATATGGTTATAAAAAGTTTGAATTTAGTCATTATCAACACTCCATGTTATTGTAAAACCACTTTTAGTGACATCTATTTATGTCACAATTTTGATATCAAAGTAAAACGTTTTTTAAATAGTGGCTTTATATGATAGAGAGTGGTGGTGCCACTGAAGCAATAATAATAAAACTGCGATTAATATCATAACAAATTATATACAATCAATTTATTTTAGATTTATGTACATATTTTTTATGTATGCTTTCACATGTAATTGTTCCAGACACAACTTTAGAAAAATTTATTAACTGAAATCAAACCTTTCTAAATTTGAATAATTTTTTACTATTGGTATGAACTTTTCAATAAAGTTCAAGAATATTTTGTAAAATATAAATTTGTAAGACTTACTTAAATTATTTTCAACAAAATTTTTTTTTCATTATAACTAGCTAATAATTAGTTATGAGTCTAACAATGGGGGATATAACAAAATGGATTGAAATCGGTGAAGCTGACAGAACTACACTAAGTCAAATTAATACTAGTCAATTATTTTATTTTATTTTTATATTTATTGGTTCGGTTCAGCTCAAAAATTAAAAAAAAAAAATGAGTTCTTTCGTTCAATTTAAGTCTTATGTTTTAAAAAAAATTGAAAAAACTAAATTAAATCAATAAAGCTATACGAAATGCTTAAAATATAGGTGACATCGTAGTAATTAGAGGCGCGAGGCGAGCCGAGCACAAAGGGTATTTTAAGTTGAGGCGCAAGACACACCCAAGTCCCTTCTGGGATGTATCACTGTAAATCACATAGTGATCATCCCCTGACGGAATGGTCAATACTAAAGCAATGACTAAACGTTGCTTCAACTCCTGAAAACTCTGTTCACACTCCTCAGTCCACTCAAATCTGCTATTTTTCCTCGTAAGATATGTCAAAGGACCTGACAGCCTAGAAAAGCCCTCGATGAATTGACGATAGTACCCTGCCAAACCTAAGAAACTTCTAGTTTCATGTATGTTTTTCAGTCTCGCCCAATTAACTACAGCTTCCACTTTGCTCAAGTCCACCAATATTCCCTCCCTGGACACTACATGCCCTGAAAATGCAACTTGTTCCAACCAGAACTCGCATTTTTTGAATTTAGCAAATAATCTCTTCTTTTTGAGTACCTGAAGTACCAGCCTCAAGTGAGTCTCATGCTCTGTCGAACTTCTCGAATAAATCAAAATGTCATCTATGAACACCGCCACAAACTGATCTAAGTACGCGTGGAACAACCTATTCATCAGGTCCATGAATGTTGCAGGCACATTCATCAAATCAAACGGCATAACCAAAAATTCATAATGGTCATACCGGGTTCGAAAAGCTGTCTTCAATACATCCTCTGACTTCACCTTCAACTGGTGATACTCGGATCGCAAATCAATCTTAGAGAAAACTCGAGTGTCGTGTAGTTGGTCAAATAGGTCGTCAATATAAGGTAATAGGTATTTATTCTTCAATATCACCTTGTTAATCTCCCTATAGTCCATGCACATTCTTATCGACCTATCTTTCTTCTTTACGAACAATACCAGCGCTCCCCAGGGTAATACGCTCGGTCTGATGAACCTCTTATCAAGAAGTTCCTATAGTTGCTCCTTTAACTCCTTTAGTTCTACTAGAGCCATTCTGTAAGGTGCCTTGGAGATTTGTGTCATCCCTGGTGCTAACTCAATAGCGAACTCCACCTCACGATCTGGAGCCAATCCTGGTAAGTCCTTGGGAAAAACATCCGGGAACTCCCGTATCACTGGAATATCCTCCAGCTTCAGTCCCTCCTTTGGTACCACTTTCACACGCGGCATGTACCTCAGGCAGCCATCCAGGAGTAACCTTCTCACCTGCATCGCTGAGAGGATCTGTGGTGCAGAGCGCACACACGACTCGACGAATTTAAACTCTTGCTCCCTAAGAGGTCTAAACACTACCTCCTTCTTTCGGCAATTTATGCTCGCATAGTTGGATGTTAGCCAATTCATCCCCAAAATAATATCAAATCCCTGCATCTCAAGAACAATTAGACTAGCAGACAACCTCCTCCCCTAAATCTCCACTAGGTGGTCTCTAACCACCTTACTGCATACAATAACTGACCCTATCGGCATGACCACACCTAACTCAATCCCTAACAACTGAGTCTCAACTCCGCATACTCTAGCAAATCCCTGAGATACAAACGAGTGGGTTGCACTTGAGTCAAATAACACGATGGCATTATGTGATATAACTGAAATCATACCTATCACCACATTGCCGGAATTCTCTGCATCACTCGGCGTCAATGAGTACACCCGTGCCTGCACAGTGCTCCTTTGGCAACCACCTCTAGATGCCTGATTACCTCCCCCTTACTGCTACTGTGGAGGCACGTAGTTCAAAACATGCGACAATCCTGCACTTGATGTCCCGCACTACCGCATCAGTAGCAGCCCGTAAAACTAGCCCTGCACCACCCGCATACTTCCTATGGCATTTAGGACAGGTAAAGCGCTGAGAATTTCCCTGAGGGGTCGAGATCCCATCACCTGTTGCTGGCCCGATGAACTACCAGGTCGCTTCCATGAGCTCTGGCTGGTGCTAGACTGAAAACTCTGAGGCAAAGGCCTCTTCTTCTGATTTGTCTCTCTTTGCCCCTCCTGAATACTGGCCTCCACCGCATTGGCTCTGTCCACCAGCTCAGTAAAGATCTGAGCCAATAACGCCGCCACCTGCGGGCGTATTCCTTACCTCAGCCCTCTCTCAAACATCCGAGCCTTCTTTGGCTCATTCGGGACCATATGTGGTGCGAATCGGGATAGTTCCATAAATCAGGTCACATACTGTTGTACAGACATGGACCCCTGGGTCAGATGTAAGAGTCCTCAGCTTTCGCCTCCTGGGTGGCAACGGGGAAGTATCTGTCGAAGAAGATCTCCCTTAAATAGCTCCAGGTAATAGATACATACCCTAGATGTTGTTCCTCCACCAGCCTAGTCGATCTCCACCACCTCTTTGCCTCCCCCACTAGTTTGAAGGTGGCAAACCGAACCTTCTGCTCCTCGATGCATTCCAGCACACCCACTAGCTCTTCCATCTCCTGAACCCAATCCCCTCCACTGCAATTTGGTTCAAGCCTCCTAAAAACACCGGTGGATTTGTCCGAGTGAACTACTGGTACGTGGAGCCACTGTCAACCGCTAGTTGATCCTGCTCTTTGGAATCCCTCCGGGTTTTCTTCCTAGCCTACCGCACTATACTGCGCAGCACCGCCGAAGCATCGACATCGTCCTCACCAGATGTGTCCATATGGTTATCTCCCCTGACATCCATGTCCTTTCCCCTGGAGTCCATCCTGTAAATGGGATAGAAACTAGCTCAATATTCCATTCTTATCAAGTGGAAGACAATTATCAAATGAAGCAATACCATGACATGTAAATTCTCAATTTAAAAGAACAAGTCAAGAAATCCTGACACAATACCGTTGATGGTTTGCCATCCGCAAACCATCTCCCTCTCTGATACTTATACACTATAATGACCTCAATTTCTTAATAAAAAATGTAACATAATAAATGGAAAAAATCGACCCGAACCATAAGTAAAGGGGACACCTGTCAATCACAGCAAAAACCTAAGCAGCAACAAGCATAAAATCTAAATCATTCATCCATAAGCATAATTGTAACGACCTCAAAATCCTTATCTCTTTTTTTTTATATACAATAAGCATTCCTACGTAGCAGGAACACAAATCATAAAACCATTTATACATAAACTATACAATACCATAATCCAGAATATACAGACCATACAAAAATGTCCCTCCAATGTCATCTATCTAAAAATATACACCATTCTAACAAAAACTCACCCTATAACCAGGGTGATCTGAGCTACACTATATTCGCGAGCCTGGTCTGCTCGCCTCGCTGGCTCACCTGAAAAATGTTAGAGTAATGGGGTGAGTCGACGCTCAGTAAGTGGAAATATGCTATCACTAGTGTGTGGCAACTAAGTTAAGGATACTTTTAAAAATAATAACTGAACTGCAATGTAATAAATCATCTGTAAAACATATCTTTCTTTCACAATTTAAAACATATTATATCGTCTGTTTTTCTACTTTTCATGCTGATATTATCATACTATACTCTTCATATACTGTAAAATTGTAAATATATATATATAACTGTGCTTTTATCCCTAGGACTCTGTACGTCATGATTTAACCCCTCATGACAGGGTTGTGCGGCCCGTAGGCGGGACTTTATCTGGTCAACCCTCCAGATAGGTCATCATACTCTACACTACCTTAGCCCTGCCAAACTGCATCCTCTCCTAAACTCAGGACTGGCTACTACCTCGTCAAACCGGCCCCCTCAACCCAGTGTACTAGGGAGCCACATACTCTTCGAGCGCGGCTGACGGTACCCACGTACTATCTGAGATATGTGGTTGTACTCTATCTGTATCTAGCAACGGTACCGTGCTCTGTAAACTGTATCTGTCTGTGTATCTTTCCTCAGGGATCTAATACTATATATATATACATATATACTCTTTTACTGTTTTCATCATGTTTCCGTAACTCTTTCTTTCTGTACTATAAATGCTGTAATCTTTGTATATATATAACATTCTATATAAAACTGTGATACACATACTGATCTGAATAGATATGCAAACATGTGTATGTATATATATATATATATATATATATATATATATATATATAAATATCTGATCATGAAACTACTCGTATAAAAACTGTATATGCATGTAAATTTTTCTGTACATGTATATCCTTATCTGTATCATCTGTATAATCTCTCACTGAGATTGAGGCGTTACGTACTGCCGTCCCTCAATTCAGTATAGTATGATATACTATAATAACTGTATAAATTTCTTTATCTCATAAAAATCTACTCAGGCCACACAAGCATTTAAACTCATATTCTAAAACAAATACTGTTTCAAACTCATATTCTGAAAATTCTGTGTAGTAAAATGGTGTAGTTATGCATTTATAAAATCTTTAATATTATTACAAAAACTCCTAACATAGCATATTTTGCTTACCTCAACTTTGAAAAGCCCCTTATAAAAATTTGGCTCTATACCTGCAGGATTCCTAACTCAACATCCTAAAAACACAATGTCTCAGAACAAAACTTCAGTATTTCTTAGTCTACATCATTTTCTATAACTGCCATAAAGTCAAAAACTCAATAAAAGACCTTACCCTAAATTTGGAATGAAATCCAATTTCATTTTCTCGACGTTCCGCTCTGGCAAACTTGTAAAGAATTCCACCAGGAGCGTCATGGTAGCTTCGGATCGTTGATCCGGCGACTGGTGGGGCCAAAAACGAAGAGAGAAGGGAGAGAGAGTCGTAGGAGAGAGAGAGAGAGAGAGAGAGAGAGAGAGAGAGAGAGAGAGAGAGAGATTTCTTAAAAATGAAATAATTCCCGGATTCTCGTATATATAAACAGGGGATTTAGTCGACGAGACCCTGTATTCGTCAACAAAATTCAGGCTGCCTCAGAACCCCTCTCAGTATTTTCTCGTCGATGAAGCCCTGTGTTCGTCGACGAAATTTTGAAGACCTTCGTTGAAGAAACCCTGTGTTCGTTGACGAAGTTTGGCAAATTTTCTGAAATTCTGATTATTTAATATTATCTCCAAAATGCAATGTCGTCGACAAAGTCTACGGCCTCCTTCTGTTTCTATATCTATTTTCTCTCCCTCTTATTATCAAAATGTTATTATTCTTCAGGTCACTACAATAATACCAGAGTTTACTACAACATCATAATACTGTATTTTATATACATCCTCATAAACTACAAAATAACTTTAGGATCAAACACAAAATAATTCTGACCCTAGTACAAAATCTCACCCTCCTAGCAGGGTAATACTACTGACTCCACGGCGGCTATGACCAGCCGGTTACTCAGGGTCTCCTGAAAAATATATTTAGTTCAGGGGTGAGACACTTTACAGTAAGGGAAAATAAACTAAATACAGCTGTGTGGCAACATGAACATTTAATGCAATTATACATATACAGTATATTTCATATATCGGTAAACATTCATCATAACATACTAAATTCTCATATACTTTCATATTTATTAATAAACTATAATGTACATAAAGCATCTGTTATAACTGATAATACTGAAAACATACCTAGAATGAATAGCTAGCTAATGTCATGTATTACCTCCCATGACGGATTATGCAGCCCGAAGGCGGGACTCGACAATGGCTGGCCGACCACTGCCGAGTCAAATATGTTTGTAAGTACGATGGGCTCGCCACACCCTAGTCTGGACTGCCAAGTGGACGTCTACAACTCTACACTAAAAGTCACATCGACTATCCATCTCCCACCCCCTCGTGGGGTGGTTAGCACAAGTCTGAACATAGATATCTGATCTATATAGCTACGGTACCGAGCTCCTGAACTGAATTAAACTAACATTCGGGTTCTGATAACGTATAATGAATAATCATATAACATCTTTCATAATTGCATAAATATGGCCTTGCGCCAAAACTTTCATATATCACGGCCTTGTGCCGAACATTTCATAAATTACGGCATTGCGCCGAACATTTCATAAATTATGGCCTTGCGCTGAATATATCATATATATCATTCTGAAAAATAATCATTTATCATGTATTTCAACATTGTAATGTATTGTACTCTTTCCTAATTTCTCAAAATGTATTCCATTCGTATATTTGTCATATCACGATATTCTTCCATGTAAAATAATGTTCATGCCACATATTTGTTGTATAAAACCATACATTGTATTCTAAAATCACAGTTTCTAGCATCTCATACATATATATACATTTCAACATAGTAATGGTATTTTCTCAAACGTACATTTCCTTCGCATTATATAGATATAATGTATGCTTTTCCTGAAAATAACTTTTCTCATAAATAACAATAATTTGCAAGAAAGTAACTGTTTTAGTTTATTCCCTTACCTGACTACTGAGAAAGCCCCTAAAATATCCTAGTCCAACCCCCGTAGGATTTCTAAATCAATACCCTGAAACTGAAAACTCTCAGTATTAAACTTCAGTATTTCTACGTGTATTTCATTTCTCATAATTGTCGTAAGACCAAATTTGACTTAAAAAGCCTTACCTCAACTCAGGGATGGTTTCCAACTTCACCAACAATCCATTTCGGCAGATTTGGAGAGAACTTCCCCAGGAGCGTCGTGGTGACTTCGGATTGTCGATCCGGCGTAAATCTGGCCCAAAATCAATGAAAGAGAGAGAAAGGGCCGAAGGGGAGAGAGAGAGAGAGAGAGAGGAGAGAGTTAGCTTAGTTAAGAAGTTAAAATTCGAATTTTTCTATATTTATAGAACTTGATTCGTCGACGAGCCACGTCATTCGTCGATGAATCCTTTAATAATTTCGTCGATGAAATTCAATCCTCGTTGACGAAATTCAATCCTCGTCGACGAAATTCAGTTGGCTCAAAACCTCTCTTGGTATTTCTTCGTTGACAAAATTCAGTCTTTGTCGACAAATTCTCTTAAACCCTTGTCGACGAATCCCCTGTATTTGTCGACGAAGCCTTGATGATTCCCCTCGGTTATTCCTTCCAAAGTGCAATGTCGTCGACAAAGTTGACTTCCTCCTTCTGTTACTGTTTCCATTTCTCTTCCTCTTTATTATTTAAATCCCATTATTATTCGAGTTGTCACATACACACTTAGTCATATAAGGATATAGGCTTCTAGTTCCTACTCCATGACAATTACATACTCACTTAACCTAATGTTTCCACTTAGATTTCAATTTTCAGCCTCTCAACCCCGGAACGAAACCATCGATGGATTTACCATGGTTTTCCTGAAATCGTCATCCCAGGAAAAGCATTGAAGACCGTTGAAGGAAATGTGCCTCCAAGCCTCCATACTAAAACCCGCCTAACTTACTGACTCTTATCCTCATCTCATCTCAACCTATACTCTGATAATCCTTAATCGTCAAAGTCTGCAGAACCTAGCAAAACCTAGGCTCTGATACCACCTGTAACGCCCCGAACCCTTCGTGGGCCCGGGGTGCTACTTTAGTGATGTTTGTGTACCTGATACCATCTCATAATACAAAACATGCAGCGAAATAAATAAAACATTTCTCTATAATTTATTACCAAAGTCTAACCATCAACATACATCAAAGTCTTTCCATTCTCATATTACATCTCAAACTAATAAGTCGATTAACTCAGTCCATACGACCATAATACAAGCTCAGAAGCTTACAACATAAACTACTCACATATAAGTTCTTGCAAACACTCTGAAAAATAAACTATACTAGTGTCCACCCCCTGGTTCTACTAAACTCGATCTCTAAGATTCCCTAAAAATATATGTTGTATAACGGGGTGAGACACCTCTCAGTAAAGGAGATTAAGTTAATAATAGTGTGTGGTCAACATGCATTTCAGTGTATACAAAATCATACATCTATCTTTTAATTGAAAATAGTATGTATACTCATTGCTCATTTCTCACAGTATAAATTAGTACTGAAAACAATTACATCATTTACATAAATAAACAGATATACATAAAAGACTCTCCCTGGAACTAAACGCCATGTATAAACCCCCATGGTCAGGGTTGTGCTGCCCAAAGGCTGGACAAAAACCTGGGGGATCAACCTAGACCAAGTCACTCCTTGTTACCTACGTCTGCAGGCTTCCGCAACTCTCTTGTGGGTTCGATTGCCTTATCACTTCCTGGAACGTACTTCTAGGGAAGGTAACATCTCTACCTGGGTCAATCGGCTAGACCACCCAACACCACTCTCGCAGTACAGTGTGGTCACACACGGTCAACTGGTGAAACTCTTTTTAGCAACAATATTGTGCTCACATCAACTAGGTCCTTAGGGTTCTTAGAGCATATCATGCAATTTAAGTAATTAAAATTGTAATTTAAACTCATTTTACACAAAACTCGGCCCTCAGCCCTCTGTTACAACTCGGCTCTCAACCGCTGAATAAAACTCCAGCCCTTGGCCGTTTGGTAAAACTTGGCCCTTGACCCTCCCATAAAATTTCTGCATTTCTTAAACAGTTCCAATACGTCTCGCAAACAGTTTAGTATTTCATATGCATTCTCATTTCTAGTATTTCCATAACTCTCAAAATAGCATTCACCTACCACACAATTTCTCATATTTAAAACATAGTCCGTTGGTAAACAAAAAGAACATTGTATAAATGGTTTGTAGATTAAACTGAGCTTTCCACCATTCTTTTATACTCAAAATATCATATTGTATATCCTAGGTTTGAAAAAGCTCCCTTTGAACGGTTGGTTTTAAAAAAAGGATAACTGAAAACATAATTATATGTACTCAAATCGTATTTCAATTAGTTCAAAATCATTAAACTGCTGCATTAACTTAATCCCCTTACCTGTTTTCGAAACAGAAACCGAAACGGACTGAAAACTCGAAAACTAAACCCTAGCTTTTTCCCTAATTCAAGAATCCACTTCGCTAGACTTGTAGAGATTCGCCCCCTAATCCTCGTGGTAACTTCTGTTCGTCGAAAAGGGCAACAACAGAGAGAGATTGAAAAGAGAGCGAGAGAGAGAGAGAGAGAGAGAGAGAGAGAGAGAGAGAGAGAGAGAGAGAGAGAGAAAGAGAGCGAGATTTAGTTTTCTTCATAAAGAAGCAAACAAAATCCTATTTATAACCCCTTGACCTGGTCAAATTCATTGACGAAATGGTGTCTTCGTCGACAAACTGCGGAAAACCTTTCGTTGACGAAAGAAGGACTTCGCCGACGAACCCTAAGCTTGATATTTTTTGTTGTTCTGGATTTCTTCGTTGACGATACTCTGAATTTCAGCGACGAACCTCAGAAGGGTCTTTGTCGATGAAAGCAGGGGATTCGTCGATGAAGCCTGCTGAAATCCCTTTTTTATTTTTTTTCTTATTTAATTTCCTTATTTTCTAGGTTCGGGTCTCTACAGTTGGCTTCACCGCCTCATATCAATAATTTAAAATGCCTCATTGAATTTATCCTCTCTCTCACCGAAAGCCTTAGCTATGACTTCCTTAGTCATACCCATTGCTTCATAAATGTATCACATTGCGGGTTTCTTTTCCCCATCAACCAAACGGAGTACATAGACAAGTGGGTCCGTCAACTTAAGAGCATAGACAATGGTACTCCAAAAGGTAGGTATTAAAACAATACTAACTACTCTTTTGCTAGATGTCTCCTTTGCCCATTTAGTAGTATTCCAATCTTCAGAAGTAAATATCTTCCTCAAGTTGTTTTTTCAAATGTGGATTGAACGAAGGGTGATGAAGACAGTTGCAAATCTTGTAACTGCAGGCCCTTAGCAACTCCTTTCCTTTAATGAACTGTCTCATCAAGTTCACCACATCAACACGGTTATAAATATAACCATTCAAAAAATTGCCCTTTTTAAAGTTTCATTAATTAAAGGCATCTTCCCAATATCCTCCAAAATTAAATCAAGGCAATGCGCAGCACACAGTGTCCAATATAAATGTGGCCTCTTTGCTTCCAACAATCTCCCTATTCAAAAATCAAGGAGTGAAGACATTTCCAAACAAATTAAAAAATAGTAGCTAAATTTCAGTAAAAAGAATGTTATCATTATGTATTAGTTATAATTTATAAACTCATATTAAACTAAATATTTAATTAATAATTACATATAATATTATAACAAGCATGCAGGCAACAGACAGCAGAAAGAAGAAGAAGAAGAAGAAGAACTGAAAAAGAAGAAGAAGTAGCATGCAGCAGGACGCAGCAAAAAGAAAAAGAAGAAGAAGAAGAACAAGAAGAAGAGAAGCAATAGGTAGCAGCACGCAAGCAGCAGCAACAGAAGAAGAATAAGAAGAAGAAGACTTATGAAGGTTCGAAGGCTCAAAGACGAGCTTCGCTGTTGGTTTGAAATGTCGAAGATGACGTGACAAACTCATGACTAGTTCGAAGGCTGGCAGAATAACTCGCGAGGGCTCTTGCTGGTTCGAAATGAAGTCGCAAAGGGTCGTGCTTCTTCGAAATGTTGAAGATGAACTCACAGTTTTGGTTCGAAGCTCGAAGATGAGGTCGCAAAGTCTTCTGGCTGGTTCGAAGGCTCGCAGATGAACTCACGCTGCTGGTTTGAAGGATTGCAAAGGCTCCTGCTGGTTTGACTGTGCAAGAAGAAGGGTCATGGGGCTTCGAAGGGCCGAAGGGGGTTAGGGCTCCTATTCGTTCAAATCGAATGAGGGCTACGACTCTAGTCTCTCAGTTAAAAGACTAAAAATTTACAATGCGCGACTCACTGCGCCTGTCGCCTCACAGTGCCTTGTCTCGCCTTTCGTCACCTCATGCAGGTCGCCTCACCCCACATGGTTTGAGGCGTAAGCCTCTTCGCCTCTCTGCGCCTTGTGCCTAGATGCGCCTCAGACGCACTTTTAACTACTATGGGTGACATGTTCTTATTACCTAGTAATTTAGGTAATATGAACCATGAAACATTATATTATTTCTTATTCCTAAAAACCCATTGCCTACTGGATTCACGTTTTAATTTTAACTTGCCTCCAACCTTCTAGGTTCCTTTGGTAGTACCATCTTTCTAAAAACCTAAGTAACAAAGTACTTAACAATTAAGCGGTTGAACTTCTCAATCTAAGACCTTATCTCCTCTCGCCACCTCGTGGTAGTGTAGTGACTTAGCTAAGCACTGCTGCCAATGGTGACCTCTCACCTTCTCGACACTACAACTATCGTGAGGTTGCTTGTTGGAAGCTTAGGCCCTTGGCCTTCATACTAGTAGGTAAATTAAGTATGAAATGTTAAACATTGAATTCAAATATGATTTTATGAATCCGTTTTGAATTTAACTTGTACCAGTTATTAAGTCTAAAATCTGAATTATTTTAATTGTTTAATATCTAATATCTAAATATACTATTCATTTCAATTTTAACTTTTCAAGGCTTAAGACTATAAACTTATTTCAAGGATTATCTAATAAATAAATTTGCACTACTTTTTTTAATTTTTTAAGAAGTTTTTTTTGAAGAACCGTTATATTTTTCTGATCTCAACACGCCCTCAATTTTTTCAAATTTTATTGGGTTAAAATTAGACTATCTTTCTATTGCAGCGGTTGTGTTATTTTCCTCGATCACATAAATACAATTGCTCGAATTCGGATCGAAATCAAGATCCGTTCTTTAATACCCCAAGAAACCCTAGAAAATGACTGTTGCAATCACGACGACGCAGCGTTCCATTGATTGAAGTTGCTAAAACCTTAGGAAAGAATACAGGTGCGTGTGCATATTCCCATTAGCTATTGGTTAGCGCTTTTCTCCACTTTTGTGGTTAGGGTTGTATGTGTAAGGGTTATTATGGCTAGTGGGGAATCGAGCGACGAAGATTTGAATGATGGAAAAGGCAAATATCATCGTCATAGCCGGAAAAAGGATTCTAGGTCCTCGGGTAATCGTCGTAGTTCTGAGAGAGAAAGCGATTTCTCGGATTCTGAAAAAAGGGAGAGGAGTAAACGACATGAGAGACAAGATGAGCACAGAATCGGGAGTAAAGATGGCAAAAGGAGGCATGGTGAGCAACGTGAGCACAGGAAATCTCATCGAAGTTCTGATGAAGAGGACTTGCAGGCGGAGAGAGAAGGGCGCAGGCGCGATAGAGAAAGAACTCATAGACAGGAAAATGGAAAAAAGCATAGACGGCGAGAAACTGAAGAGGATTATAGAGTTAAGGAGCGAAGATCGCGTCGGGATTTGGAGAGTGAGGATGATGCTGTCAAGGAAAGGGATAACAAATTAGAGATACCTAGTAGGGGTACTGATAGGGGTACTGGTGATAGGCAGAGGAGGCATAAGGATGGAGGTAATGATAGCAATGCAAGACGTAGGGAAGATAAGGAGAACAGAGGTAGAGAAGATAGTCGGAATAATGGGGAGAAAGACAAGGTGGGAGACGGGAGGTCACGTGAAGACTTGAAGTCTCAAAATCCATCGACTTTGCAAGAAGGCAATGTAAGTATGAATACCCAAAATTTGGGTAGGAGCGGGGGAGTATACATTCCCCCATTTAAGTTGGCCCGGATGATGAAAGAGGTTCAAGATAAAAGTAGCATCGAGTACCAGCGGCTGACATGGGATGCTCTTCGGAAGAGTATAAATGGTCTTGTTAACAAAGTTAATGCTTCTAATTTAAAGAACATAATTCCAGAACTCTTTGCAGAGAATTTGGTCCGTGGAAGGGGCCTTTTCTGCCGGTCGTGCATGAAGTCTCAGATGGCATCTCCTGGTTTTACAGATGTATTTGCTGCATTGGTTGCTGTTGTCAATACAAAATTTCCAGAAGTGGGTGATCTCCTTCTGAAAAGGATTATTTTGCAGCTTAAGAGAGCATATAAACGGAATGATAAGGTGCATTTTTTCTCCTTTTTTTGTTTTTTTCTATTGCTTTGTACCTTATAATGAACACTATTGACGCATTTTTATAATTGTATTATCAGCCCCAATTATTAGCAGCTGTTAAATTCATAGCACATCTTGTGAATCAACAAGTTGCTCATGAGCTCATTGCTCTGCAACTACTTGAAGTTTTGTTGGAAAACCCCACTGATGATAGTGTTGAAGTGGCTGTTGGGTTTATCACAGAATGTGGATCGATACTTCAAGATCTTTCGCCCAAGGGCTTGCATGGTGAGTTTAATGCCTATGTGGGTTTTCCACATATTGAGATGCAAACATTTTTGCACTTTGAATGATGGTATTTCTTTTATTAGGTTATTTTTGGCTTGTTCATTTTCTATTATTGAATTTAATTAATTAATTTTTTTCTTATTCATGATGCAATGTAAAATTGATCTTTGAACTGTACATCAACTAGTTGAGCAAGACAAAGACTCTAAGGTGTTTTTAGGAAATTCTGAATTAACTTATTCTTTGTCTGGGTTTTTAGAGTTCCGGCCTTAGATTTGAATTTGGATAAATACAACAAAAACAAAATCAAACCTTAAGCCCCACTAGATGGGGTCGACCACATGAATACTTTTTTGCCAAATCACACGATTGAGGGCTGTTTCCTTGGATAGCTTAAAAAGCTATTAAATCCTAGCTCACTATCTCACTCCAAGTTAATTTAGGTTTACATATACCCCTTCTACTACCAGTAACAATAACTAGTTCACTCCTCCTGATTGGTGCGCTATTTAGCCTGCGTTTTAGAAGCCCAAACCATTTAATTTGTCTCTTCCTTATCTTATCTTTTATGGTGCTATGCTTAATTTATTGCACATATGTTCGTTCCTCAATTTATCCTTTAAATTTATACTTCTAATCCACCTTAGCATTTGCATTTGGACAATTTTTTCTTTTTAGATATGTTGTTTCTTAGTTGCCCAACACTTTCATCTATATAGCTTGGTTGGTTTTGTAGTAGTCCAATAGTCCTATAGAACTTCCCTTTTAATTTTTATTTTATGCCCATACAGTACGTTGGAAGCACTCCTCCATTTTACCCAACTTGGTTTGACTCTATGTATTACAGGTGAGGGAAAAAAATCACACATGTTAACTTAAATTTCAAATTCAACAATAACCAACACTAACATGGTTTTCACACCCTATTTATGAGAATGCCTAATTACAAGAATCACACATAAAACCCTAAGACACATGAAGTTACAAATATACTCCTAAACCTCCAAATACATGCAAACCTACTACAACTAAACTTGACATATTTGAGTTTAGGACCCAGTTATCCCTTGATCTTATTCTTCGAAATTGGTCTCAAAATTGGGTCATAATGATTCATCCAAATACTTGCTTCCTATTCTAGATCAGTTCTCTCCTTTTCAAAGAAACTTGTCTTCATTGAGTTGGGGGAAACACCAAAGAGTCCATCATCATATAGAATCATCTTGTTTCATATGAACGGAGTACACTTCAATTTGTTTAGTGCAAAGACCCTAGATGGCTTCAACTTATACTTCTTCTTGTTGATAGAGAGAGTCTAGGAATTTTAATAAGAATCATGCTTAACTTCCTATAAAACATCCATGGATGGCCCAAAAGGATATGAAAAACCTTGAGAGAAAGGATATTGCGCTGCATTGTCTCCGCAATTGAACAAATCTTGAAGGTAAGCAAGCAATGGTCATGGACCATCAAGTCGGTATTGTTCAACCCAAGCAATTTTGTATGGGTCAGGATGATGTTAAGCAGTAATAAGGGTGAAGAACATAACAGTATAGGTACTGCCCAGGGGTAAAAAATGGAGAGAATATAGAGGAGATGGGAGCGAAAAAAGGAGGAGGAAGAAGGAAGAAGAAGGTACAAGCGGGAGAAAAACTCACATTCAATTTGATTTAAAATCCACAATAACCAACCTTTTCATGGCTTTCACAACCTATTTGTAAGAAAGCCTAAATTACAAAAATTACACATAAACCACTAAAGATACGTGAAATTACAAAAAAATTCTTGAAGCACACAAATATTACTAACAAACTCCCAAATATAGACAAACCTACTACAACGAAACTAGTTGCTAGGGGTGGCAAAATGGGTTCACGGGCTGGGTCCGGATGGTTCGTAAATGGGTCGGGGTTAGGGTTAAACGGGTCACAATCATGTGAACCCTAACTCGTCCGTTTAATAAACGGGTTACCTGTTTAAAAATATAATTTATTTATTTTAAATTTATGACAAATTTTTTTATAAAAAAAAAAACAACACTCCTTCTCCTTCATTTTATTTATTAATATTTAAATAAGAAAACTTAAAATGTAGAACCCTACAAAGACCCATGTCGCAGCATCTTCAGCATCAGCCTAAACCCAAACACGATTACACCAACAATAAACACAAAACATTGCAAGCTTGTCTCAAACATTCAAACAAAATATTTGAGATGGCGATCACTCTTCCAACATGGCGACACATGAATTCCATAAACCAAGCACTGTCCATGACAAGAAATCCTAGAAAAATCTGTAAAAAATGTAATGTTTATAATTAATTTATAGGCAATTTTTCTTACAATGACGGATTGCCCTTCTGCTTCTTCATCTTCTCACACGACTTCTCTGCGACTGAAACCCAAGCTAGCGGCTTCTTTAATTTTCTCTCCAAAGCTCTTGCAAAAGTAGAGAATGGAGAAGATGGGAAAGAGGTTTCTTGGGAAGGTGGCGATCATCACAGCTTCCACTCAGGGAATCGGTTTCAGCATCACCGAGTGGCTCGATTTGGAGGGTGTCTTTGTCATCGTCTCTTCTCGTAGGTAGGTTTGTGTGATGGTGAGCCGGTGAGGGTCCTGACTTCTGAGGTAGTGAGGGCCATGAGGCTGAGGGAGAACCGGGGAGTCGGGAGATGGGAATGGGATCATGTGAGATGGTCTTAGGCGGCAGGCCACTCCACTACTCTAGAATCCATCGGGGATTGGGGATTAGGTTTGATTTTGTATATACAAATGAGGTAAACGGGTCTCCCACCGGGTAGCCCGACTTGAGCCCCTGTTTATAAACGGATTAGTTCCGGGTTGATATGTTTATAAATGGGTCAGCTTGTATAAAATCCTAACCCGTTTTAAACGGACGGGTCACGGGTCACCCCTTAGGTTTGGGCTTGTTTTGCCACCCCTGCTAATTGGGTAATTTAAGACCAAACAATCTCTTGACCCTATTCTTGGAAATTGGTCTCCATATTGGGCCAAAATGATCCATCCAGATACGCTTCCCATTCAACATCACAAAAACTAGCTAATCCAAAAACAAAAAGCGAAAAAAAATAAATTTAAGCTAATATGGCCAATAAAGTATGTTGGATATGAGTGAAGGCCATACTACCACAACACCTTGTAGAGAACACCCACAAGGAAGTTAAAAAAACAATGTTGTCCCAAATCAGATCTATTGATGGAGAACGATCTCGAAAATTGGTGCTCTTCATTAGATTACCCATGTTGCTGCAAAAACTGTACATTGCTACAAAACCTTTGCCTACTTTTATCTCCGAAACCCAACAAAATCAATCAAAAAGAACTGTTGAAAGATTGAGGACCAATTCAACAATCTCCCAACAACAAAAAAGCGAAAATTGTTGCTCTTCATTAGATTACCCATGTAGCTGCAAAAACTGTACATTGCTACAAAACCTTTGCCTACTTTTGTCTGCGAAACCCAACAAAATCAATCAAAAAGAACTGTTGAAAGATTGAGGACAAATTCAACACTCTCCTAACAACAAAAAAGCTTGTTCCCTAAGAATGGAGCTGCAGAGCAATTAAGAAATGATTGAGCATGATCCTGACTGCTAGCATAACAAATAACACATGCATTGTTGGTCTACAAGTTGCAACACATCGTTGTTGAAAAATCTATAAGAATGACATTCCACGCAAAAACCTTTACCTTTGAAGTAATGAAGAAAATTTAAGCCCTCCATAGTTGATTAGCAAGACTAAGGGAATGGAAAGACCATCAACATATGGTTGGAATGTATGTATAATATTGAAATAACCTACTTTGTGGGATTTTGGAATGAACAAAAGTTTAACCTCTTTCGTAGGCTATTTGTAATAGTCTTGGCCCTACGTCCATGAGGTATTGCTTGCTTTAAAGGGCCTCATGGTTTTTACTCACGAAAGGTACCTTGCAAGGTTGAAGCTTTAATCATCCTTCTATGGCCATGATCTCCTAATTCATGTCTGATGTGGGATTGTGACAGACTCTTATGTTTGATCTCTGTAGAGTGGCCCTCATAGGATCCACCCACATAATAGTACCTTCATGGCGGCTTTGATGATCTTGGATTAACTCCAGTGAGGTATTGTCAATTTTGGCCCTAGGCTTCACGGTTTTGCCCCATAAAGGCCCCTCACAATGTTGAAGCCGTAGCCATCTTTACATGGCCAAGATCTCCCTAATACACTTCCATGTGGGATCGTCATACTATTCTTTGTCAAAATTCAAAGGTTTACCTCGATAGCCTCTCTTATGTGTTATTTTTTTCTTCTTCTTCTCCATTCATTTCATATATGCTATGCATTCTTTATGAATGAATGTTCTCTTTGTTTCTTAATCTAGTCTCCCTATTTTTTAGAATCATATCACTTCATGTCTTTGTAAGACAACACTTGGTCCCATGATAGTAGTTAAAAGTGCGCCTGAGGCGCGTCTAGGCGCGAGGCGCAGTGAGGCGACCAAGCTAGTGCTTCATCCTTCTTCAAGGGAGGTGACCTTCAAGAGGTGCAGGTAGGCGCATTGAAGCGCACTGATTCTCCAGGCGCGGTGGGTTGCGCCTTGAAATTTTTGAAGCTGTTAAGAAATAAAACGTAGCCAGAACCAGCCCCACCACTTCCAGCAATCCAGTCTTCAATAGTTCGACTTGCACCAGCCCTAGTCCTTTGTCTTTGACCCTTCGAAGCAGCACGAAACCAGCAGGAGAAATTCGTCTTCGATCAATCGATCCTTCGAAGCAGTACAAAACCAGCTGGAGCCCTTAGTCTTCGACCCTTCGAAGTTGGAACCAGCATGAGGCTTTCGTATTTGACCCTTCGAACCAGCACGAGCTCTTCGTCTTTGAGCCTTCAAACCAGCAAGAGCCCTTCGTCATTGAGGTTTGAGTCTTCATGAGTCGTCAGGCTGCTTCAATTTTCAAACTAGTAAGTTGTCGTCATCGTCTTCTTCTTCTTCTTCTTCAGTTCTTCTTCTTCTTCTTCTTCAATTCTTCTGCTTCTTCTTCTTCTTCTTCTTCCGTTCTTCTTCTGCTTCTTCTTTTTCAGTTCTTCTTCATCCTTCTTCTTCTTCAGTTCTTGTTCTGCTTCTGCTTCTTTTTCAGTTCATTTTCTTCTTCTTCTTCTTCTTCAGTTCTTTTTCTTTTTCAGTTCTGCTGCCTCCTGTCGGCTGCTTCTTTGTATAATATTAACTTGCATTAAGCCTTTAAGTTAATATTATATAATGTGTAATTAATTATGTAGTTTAATGCAAGTTTATACTTTATAATTAATATATAACATTTTTTACTGAATTTTGCTGCTGTTTTTTAATTTGTTTGAAAATGCAGTAGACAAACTATACATTTTTCTGAAATATATTAATATAAAACATTTTTTACTGAATTTAGCTGCTGTTTTATTGTACTCTTTTCTTTTGATATTGAAGATGCTTTTGGGCGTTCAGCCAGGCAATTTTATTTCATTGCCAATTTGAAGCTTGAAATCTTGCATGCATAATTACTTATGTTGAACTATGTTTGTTTCACTTGGAACTTGGTTGTCATAATTACTATTGAATATTTTGGCATTTTAAATTTTAATATAACTATTGATGTGTTTTTATATCAATTACCCACCAAATAGGCATTGTACATGCCTCTCCTTATTGAGGCGCGCGCCTTCGCCTCGCGCCTCAGCTTCAAGTACCCTCTGCGCCTTGCACCTTTGACTACTATGGTCCGGTTTCTGAAGCTGTCCTGGTCAATTGTAATTATAGCAGCAACTGAGAAAATGGTTTTGGTGATGATGGTGACTGGTGCTAACTTGGGTGGCTGTGTCATCATATTACATATTAGCTAGTAATTTATTTTGATTTCTGTATGTTATAAAAGTGTGAAGGAGGAAATGAACAGTGATCCTGATTGATTTTAATGCATTGCCCATTTTCCCTTCGTTCTGTGGCCGTATAATAGTTACTTTTATAGGCGTCATGGTTGTGTCATCATATTACATATTTGCTGGTAAATTTATTTTGATTATAAAGGAAAAAAAAATGAAATCTTGGAGCTTCAAACTTTTACTTTTTCTAATACTATAAAGGGGACTCTCCCTTTGATGTCTTCTCTGAAAAATATCAAATTTATCCCTGTAACTACCAATAATTAACCAAAATACCCCTACCATCCATGACTATTCAAAATACCCTTTTAATTATGTCAAATATATCCCTATAACTACTAATAATTATCTCAAAATACCCTACTAACTATTTATAACTATCCCATAATTCCCTTATACTCTTTAATTCTTAGTTATTTTTTTTATAACTTCTTAAAATTTTAAAAAATAGAGAACTGTGGAACATGCAAGCAGTGTGTGCCCATGGCTAGTTGATTATTATGGTGATGTGGGCAAATAGGGGAAAATTGTTTTACAGTAGGGTCTGCAGAAGAATCTGGGTAATAGGTAAAATTAATGCTTGAAAATTACGGATTCAATTTGGTTTAGAGGCGCTATTAATCAAAGTAATAGAGATAAAAAGGCAAAAAATTGTCAGCAACACACTTTTAGGCTCTAGGAATCACTCATAGGAGAAGGATGTTTCTCACTTCCTAAGTTTCTGGGTTTTAAGGCTTTGCAACAAAATTAGACAATTTTAGTCCTACACTGCACAGAAAATGAACCGAAAGTTTACATTGACTCTCGCGTGCTTAAAATACTGGCGCTAAACTAATCCTGAGCATCAATAATTCACCAAGTAAAAATAAGGCAGGCCCAAAATGACTCAAAATAAACATTTGATATACTCCTAAAATAGAGGCCAAAGTAAATACATTTCCTTGCTTGCATCATTCTCCTTGGTTTGAAAAAACTCATCCTTGAGTTTTGTAGTGTGCTAGAGTTTAATGCCTTGATTTCATGGATTGCAGTCCTAGCACATGATGACATGGCCCATGTTGATACCCTTTACATTCTTAAGATGTGATAGGAGCTATGACACTGGAAAGTGCTTGTTGACCATGATATCGAATGTGTTAGGGATTTCAAAATCAATGGTGGGAACGCTACTTTTAGGAAGCATGTTGACTGTAAGCTTTGAATCACGAACTATAGCAATGAGCTCTTTTGGTTTGTTGAAATCTTTCTACTAAAAAAATATCTTCCAGGGCTTTGACCTTCTCGAAGACAATGTGGATAGCTGAGGAATATGTGGCACAATAACAGGCTTGTCAAGCCCTGAATCTTTGTTTCCCCTTTCCCCAAGAATTTTCTTATCTTCAGTTTCTAATCTAGATTGTTTATTCTCCCCTGTATTGAGCACTTTAAGAACTTTTTTTAGGAGAAACAACTTCTGTTTTTGACTTTCCAGCAAGCTATTTGGAATCCTTAGTGTGGTACAGGTGATTCAGCAGGCAGTATATGCTTAGGTAATTGATTTTCTCGCTGCTTAGGCTTTCCTGCATGCTGTTCTATGGGGTTTTGGATTCCCAACTTGCAGTTTTTGCAATGTAGTCTCATCCCTGAGCTTTTCATCTTGCTGTGATAGCTTTACTGGCTGTCCATGGCTGCAGAAAGCTGTTTCTGGACTTTGTCAGATCTCATGAACCTTAGAGATTTCTCCTACTTGGCAGCCACTTCAATTGCATCTTCCAACTCAATTAATTGTGCCTGAGCCATCTCTTTGAATTTCATATCCGAGACCACTCCTACATCGAGCTACAATCATCTGTTCATCCTTAACTACTCCACATCTGACAGTTAATTCTTCGAACTTTTGTGCATAGCTGACTATGGTTACCTTGTTGAAAACTATGGAACTCATCATAAAGTTTTTGATTGTCTGTGTCTTGAAGTACTTTTTTTTGTTTTTGTTTTTGAAGGCATGTCTAATAACTTCCCCCTATTTTTTTTGGGGCATTTCATTGTCTAATAACTTCTCCCTTTGTTCACTGCTTTTTGAGATCCGGTGCTTGAGAGGGTGGGAAGAGACTAGAAGGGTGGAAGAAGGCTTATATTTCCTTGGGTTGTAGGATTACTCTCATCAGTGCTTGTATCTCTAATATTCCTATTTACTACCTCTCACTTATTAAAATTCCTATGAAAGTAGCTGGGAGTTTAGAGAAGCTTATGAGAGATTTTTGGGTCTAGTATTGGGAGAACAAGAGGGATCATCTTGTTGTTTGGCAGGCGATTATGGGACCAAAATCTGAGGAAGGCCTGGGCATCAGTAGTTTGGTTTCTAAAAACATTTCTTTAACAGGCAAATGGTTAGAGAGATTCTCTTTGAGAGTATGGTTCCTTACGGCATAAAGTAATAAAGAGTAAGTATGGTATTCACTATTCATAGTGTGGGACACTAAAGGGAGTGGAATTAGTTCTCATGCGTGCGCCTTGGAAATTTATCTCTCAGGTTTTTGCCTCTGGTTTTTTCTTTCCTCTTATTTGTTTTTCTGTTGGTTTTTGGGATAGGGTTTTTTTTAGGAAGATATTTGGGTGGGTGTCGGGTGAGACTTCGTTGGTATACCTTGTACCTCAATTGTATTGACATTCATCTGTGCATGATGCTTCTATTTCTGAATTCTATTCTTCTGAGAGAGGTCTTGTGTCCTGGGGCATCTGTTTCTTTAGGAGTCTCAATGAGAGATAGATAGAAGAGCTCACTTGCCTGTTGTGTGCATTTTGAATTCATTCATTTCCAAAACCGAGGATAGGCTTTTGGATTGGTGATTCTTCAGGTTCATTCTTTTCAAAGTCCTTTTTTGTTCGTCTGACCAAACCTATTATTGCAGTTCTTTCACCTGAATAAAAGTGCGGAAGGCTGCTGTTCCTTTTAGAAGGCCTTATAATGCTCTCAGTCCTGATGTTTGCTTGATGTGTGGCAAGGAAAGTGAAAGTAATTGTCATTTATTCCTACACTGTGAGGTGGGAAGGGCATTGTGGAATAATTTGTTTTCCTCCTGTGTCGAGGATTGGGTGGCTCCGATGACTACTTATGATTTCATATTGGTACAGTTTTAGGGCTTCAGAAGGAAGAGAAAAAAAAAAGGTTTTATTTTGTGTTGTTTTTGCTATAATGTGGACTCTTTGGCTTGAAAGGAAAGCCAGGATATTCAGAGATCAGAAGACTCCAGTGCAATTGATTTGGAAGAAAAATTCATTTTTGGCTGGATTTTGGGCTTATTCTTTACGGGTTAAATCATCTGCAAGTTTCCCACCATATTGCAGCTGCTGCCCCCTCGCTTTTGAACACCATAGTACAGACATCATATTTTGACACCTCCTCTGCCATTAGAGACAGACACTAATCCTTCTGACTGAAGTTATAATTGCTGTCATGCCTTCAAAATCTCAGCCTTGCCGGATTTTTCTCAACACATCACCACCACCATTGGATTTTTCTTTCTTTTCCTTTTACTTCTAAAGGTTTCTTTTCTTTCATTTTCCTTTATTCTATTCTCTCTTTTCGGTTTGTTTTCTCACCAACCAAACAGATCACCTCTTTGAACTTCCTTTCTTTCTTTTCTCCCAAAGACCCAAACAAATCTAAGGATTCTTGTTTCTTCAGCCCTAAAACCATGAAGAAGCAATAAAGATTTTATGTTTTGAGGAATCTTGTTTCTTCAATTTTCTTGGATTTGAATATTGAATTTTGATTGAAGAACTTGCAATCCCTTGTTGCTTAAATATTCTTCGATTGATTTTCATTAGCAGAATTAATTTCTTGCGTCAAAGGGTACTTACTGTAGTATTTTCAAGCGGTTGTCATTACTTTTTTAGTTTTAGTCACTGGTGAGATCTTCTCCTCTATTGTTATTTCTTTTCTAGTTACTACTGCTAATGATTTTTTCAATAGTTGGTTAGTAGTGGATATTTTGTGTTTATGATTTGTAGGCTTAGTATATGTGTTTTTCATTTGCAAGTTTGGGAATGTACACAATTCTTCAAAAAGTACTATTGCATGGTTTTTTTTTTTTTTTTGTTTTAAATTTTAGTCTAGCTTGGATTCACACTCAAAATTGTATGCCTTAAATTTTGTTTATTGTATTGTGTGTGTGGTTTCTGCTAGTTGTAGGGTGTGATTTAGAAAATTGTCTATGTGAAATAAGTTTAAAAAAAAAAAAAAAGCATGAGTGTACTTCACCTGTGTAACACAAATTTTTTGTACACACAAGAAGTCCCAAGCTCGGATAAAGGAGCAAGGTTGTATTATGTAGCTGATTGCCAGTGTAAGACTAAGTTAAATTATATTGTTATGAGTTCTGACCAAATTCACCTCGGTCAAGGTAGGTGCGCCTAGGTGCAAGGTGCAGTGGGGCGACGAGGCTAGCACCTCATCAGGGTTGAGGCGAGGCGACCTTCAATAGGCGCAGGCAGGCGCACAGAGGCTCTAGGTGCAGTGAGTTGCGCCTAAGATATCTAACCTTTTAACTTCATTTTTTTTTAACCTTTTAAGAAAGAAAACGTAGCTAGACTCTAACTAGCCCTAGCTCTAGCCAAAGGCTTCGACTTAAACCAGCAGGTCCAGGCTTCGTCTTCAAGCCTTTGAACCAACACGAAACCAGCAGTCCAGGCTTTGTCTTCACGTCTTCGAGCCTTCATCAGCAAGAGAGCCATCACAGGAGCCCTTCATCTTTGAGGTTTGAGCCTTCGAACCAGCGCAATCTTTGTCTTCAAGCCTCCGAACCAGCACGAAACACTTTCATCTTCAAGGCTTCGAGTCTTTGAGCCATCACTAGCAAGAGAGCCTTTGCAAGAGTCCTTTGTCTTTGAGGTCCAAGCCTTCGAACCAGCACGACCTTCATCTTTGAGTCTTTGAGCCTTCCACCAGCAAGAGAGCCTTGCAAGAGCCTTCAAACAAGTGAGAGGTTTCGAGCCATTGAGTCGTCATTGTCAATTTTGGTTTGAATGAATCAATTGTATATTCAATTGTGTATTCTGTACATACTCTTGTCCCTATTTAACATGTACACAGAGAATTAAATATGGAAAAACAGAAGAGGACACAACTTGCAGTTGAGATGTGTAGTTTAGCTTCGGTGGGGGGTCTCAATTTATAGCTTTTGGCTTGTGGCTAGATCTCATGGTAGGTGGCGGTGGCTCACCCACCATGGTAGGTAGCGGTGGCTCACCCACCATGGTAGGTGGCCGTCATCCACCAACCGTGGCTGTTAGTCACATTGCTGGCCGTCATTCATCAACCGTGATTGTCGTTCACACTATAGGGATTTCTACAAAGCTATTTACATCCTAAATTATCTCTGTTAACATTCCCCCCTCAAATTGATGCTGGTAGATCAAGAAGCATCAATTTGTCAACCAAGAACTGATGCCGGTGCCGAGATAGAGCTTTAGTGAATATGTCTGCAGTTTGATGTTCGGTGGAAATTTGAGGAAGAGTAATCACTTGTTTGTCTAAGGATTCACGCATGGAGTGGCAATTGACTTCGATATGTTTCGTTCGCTCATGGAAAATAGGATTATTGGCTATCTGAATAGCACTGGTATTATCATCATGAAGAGGAGTGGGGTGAAGTTGAGATAACCCAAGTTCACCCAATAATGCACAAAGCCATTTGATCTCAGAACATGCAGAAGACAGAGCACGATACTCTGACTTAGTGGAGGACTTGGAAACTCTGTATTGCTTCTTACTCTTCCAGGAAATGAGTGCATTGCCTAAGAACATGCATTAACCAGTAATAGAGCAATGAGTATCCACACATCCGGCCCAATCAGCATCACTATACCCCACCAACTGTAAGGAAGATTCCTTAGGAAATAACAACCTGTGTGTCGAGGTGCCCTTCAGATATCGGATAATGCAGCGGACAACGACTAAATGAAGATGTCGGGGAGCCTGCATAAATTGACTGACTTGCTGCACGACAAAAGAAATATCAGGATGAGTAATGGTTAAGTAGTTCAAACTCCCAACAAGCTGCCGATATAAGGATGGATCTGATAGAAGCTCGCCTGCCTCTTGATGAAGCTTAAGATTTACCACCAAGGGAGTAAGAATAGAGTTACCTGATTGGAGACCAGCCAATGAAATCATTTCTTGCTTGTATTTGTGTTGGTGTAACAACATACCAGTCGGAGTAATTTGCACCTCAAGGCCAAGAAAGTACTGTAGGGGACCAAGATCTTTCATGTGAAAAGAGGCCTTGAGATGCTGTTGTAATTGCTGAATTAACGCAACATCAGAGTCACTAATTACAATGTCATCAACATATATCAGAAGCAATACAATTCCTCCAGAAGTCTTGCGAAGAAAAAAAGAGGAATCAAATTGACTTTGAGTAAGAAATTTATCAAACCATGCATGTGGAGCTTGTTTCAGTTCATAAAATGATCGGCGTAGCCGACAAACCTCTGAGGAAAGTGTAGCAAACATGCCGGGAGGTGGAGACATATAGAAATCTTCCTTCAAATCCCCATGTAGAAAAGCATTCTTCACATCCATCAGTCGGAGAGACCACCCCTGCGACACAGCAAGTGCTAAGGTAGTCCGCACAGTAGTCATTTTGGCAACAGGTGCAAAGGTCTCTTCATAATCAATACCATACTCCTGCTGGTTCCCAAGAGCCACGAAACGGGCCTTATATCTATCCAGTGACCCATCAGATCGAAACTTGACTGAGTACACCCATTTACAACCAATAGGTTTGACACCAGAGGGACAAGTCACAAGGTCCCAAGTGTGATTATCTTGAAGAGCTTGGATTTCTTCTTGCATGGCTTGTTGCCAACATGCTTGAGTGGCTGCCTGGGCATATGAGTGAGGAACAAAAATAGTGTTGAGATTTGCAGTAAGCGAGGTATGAGGAAAAACCATACCTATCTGGTGGGCGTGTAACCTGAGTCGAGCGCCGAGGAACCACAGAATCAAATGACGGAGCAGTGTTTGGAAGGGGCGTTAAAGAAGGAGGAGGACATCGATGATATATCACACCTGGTTTAAATCGCTCAATAGAAGAAGACATATCATCAAAAGCAGGAAGAAAAGTAAAAGGAGTATCAGAAATAACCTGAGATCAAAAGAAAAATTGATTTTCAAAGAAAATCACATTTCGGGAGGTCCGAAATTTATTTGCATGAGCATCATAACAAACAAATCCTTTCTGAGTCGGACTATATCCCATAAAGGCACGCATGACAGACTGGGTAGCAAGCTTGTGACGCTCCATAGGTGGAAGGTGAACAAAACAAACACACCCAAAAGTATGAAGTGTTTGATACTCCAGAGATATGCCAAATAATCGAAAATAGGGAGAATCATAATTTAGAGTGACAGTAGGC
The DNA here is from genome assembly GCF_029873635.1 of Malania oleifera. NCBI lineage: Eukaryota > Viridiplantae > Streptophyta > Magnoliopsida > Santalales > Ximeniaceae > Malania > Malania oleifera. The sequence goes on from NC_080418.1 coordinate 145,043,467, forward strand.
AAATGATTGATCAAATAGGCAGCAGTAGATAAAGCTTCTACCCAGAACTTAGGAGTTACAAAAGAATCAATCAACAATGTACGAACAACATCTAAAAGGTGACGATTTTTACGCTCGGCAACGCCATTCTGTGGAGGGGTGGAAGGACATGAACACTGAGAGAGAATACCCTTCTATTGGAGAAAAGATCGAAAAGGATGAGACATGTATTCGTCGCCAAAATCTTAGCATAAAATCTTAATACAGGTAGAAAATTGGGTTTCTACATAGGCAACAAAAGTTTGGAAGGTTGAGAACACGTAAGCTTTAGAACGAACAAAATAGACCCATGTGAAACGACTGTAATCATCAATAAATGTCACAAAATATCTGTATTGATCATGAAAAATAACAGGAGTCATTCTCCAAACATCAGAATACACAATCTCAAAGGAATTAGAAGCACGACTACCATGTGTAGGGAAGGGTAAAGTATTACTTTTACCAAGACGACAAGTAGCACAGTCAAAAGATACAAGAGATGAAGAAAAGGAATCTTTGTTGCCCAAGAAACCATGTTTCATAAGATGATCCAAGACAACAAAATTAGGATGACCCAATTTCTATGCCAAACTTCATTATTATTGGCATTAGCTGTACAAGCAAGAGAAACAACATTAACAGAAAATTGTAAAGGAAATAAATGTCCCACTTTAGGCCCCTTCGTGCGCACCGTCCCCGACACTTGATCCTACACAAGACAACCATCACGAGAAAAATGAACATCATAGTTATTATCTACCATTTGACCAATAGAAAGCAAATTGATAGACAATCTAGGTGAGACAAAAACATGAAATGAAGAGCCCAAATTACCAATAGCAGTAATTGGAAGAGTACTGCCATCAGCAATCTGAATATTTTGTGTGCCTTGATACTTACGAACATCATGGAGACCCATCATATTACCAGTCATATGATTAGAAGCGCTCGAATCAACAATCCAAGAAGTTGACTTAGAAGCCGTACCATGTAGGCCTAAGGCTGTAAAAGTAGACACAATCATCTGTTGGACCATTGCTAGTGTGAGAACAAACGAATTAGAGCTTACAGTGCGTGGCGCAGAAGAAGACGAAGAGGACCAAACAGCAGCCTGAAAAGCTTGGGGTTGGTGATGTTGAGGGCGCACTCGATAGTCTTTGATGAAATGACCTACTTTCTTGCGGTAGTTACAAACTTTCTTTGAACAATTACAAGCAATATGACCAAACTCCTTGCAACTGTAACACTGCAACTTGTTCCTCCCTCTCCTTTGTGCTGCATATGCTACATTCACAACCTTAGAAAATACCTTCTTAGAAGTCATACCCATCTGAGTGGATAACCGCTGTTCTTCACGCAACAAATATCCCAAACAAATATCCAAAAAAGGAATCGGATTACAGTTCAATAAATTGGTGCGAACGGGCTCAAATTCAGGTTGAAGTTTCATAAAAAACTGATTGCGTTGACTCTCAGCATGAACCACTTGAAGAGCAACGAGTGCCGCAGGGGGAACCTTAGCATGAACAATAGCTGAATATTCGCTCCAAAGATTAATAAAACTAGAATAAAATTGTTCAATAGGTAAATTACCTTGACTGTAATTACTAATTTCCAACTCCAATTGGAACTTCCGAGCACTGTGATCTTGTTGGTAAATACGGTGGAGATAATCCCACATAGCATGAGCCGTAGTAAAATAGCGAAGAGTGGTCACAAGGTGAGACTCAATTGTCCTTAACAGCCAAGAGATTGCCTTAGCATCCTTGACCTCCCATTGTGCAAATTCCTTTTCATCAACGGGAACTTGAGCAGAACCATCAATATGATTTGACAATTCATTCGCTTTCAAGAACATTTTAAATTGGAATTCCCAGGTAGGGAAATTCTTTCCATTAAATCTAACAATAGTCTTTTCAATAGACATGATGAAAGGCACAAAGAAAAAATAAGCCCAAGCAGTCAACCAAATAAACAGCAAGCTTGTCCTGTGTTTGAAAAATGACACAGTAGAGGAAGAAACACAAAACCTTCGTCGTTACGCCAAGAGGAGTCGAAGCTACTGAGCACCACAAAAACTGCTGACAGCCACAAAGATCCCCAGCCACCACGAAAAACGAAAAACATTGAGATGAGTAGCCTGCAATCAAGAATAGTGTGTGCAACTGAAAAAAACAACTCTGGTAGCCATAACAAAACTCAATAAAACCACCAACGTGGACTCCATAGAGAAGACCAACTCCCACGAAAAGCAAGGCGGAACTTGCTGAAACCGAGAACAACGAACTCAGAAGAGGGGCTCTGATACCATGTCAATTTTGGTTTGAATGAATCAATTGTATATTCAATTGTGTATTCTTTACGTACTTGGGTCCCTATTTAACTTGTACACGGAGAATAAAATATGGAAAAACAGAAGAGGACACAACTTGTAGTTGAGATGTGCGGTTTAGCTTCGGTGGGGGGTCTCAATTTATAGCTTTTGGCTTGTCGCAAGATCTCATGGTAGGTGGCCGTCATTCAGCAACCATGGCCGTCATTCACACTACTGGCCGTCATTCACCAACTGTGGCCGTCGTTCACACTGTAGGGACTTGTACAAAGCTATTTACATCCTAAATTATCTCTGTTAACAGTCATTGCCAGTCTTCATGATTTGTTAGGCTGCTTCAAACTAGTAAGTATTCTTCTTCTTCTTCGTGTTCCTCAAGGCTCAGTATTTTGTTGCTGCTGCTTGCTGGTGGCTGGCAGGCTGCCCTGCTCTTGGCAAGTTATAGATTAACTTGCATTAAGCCACTATGTTGATGCTTTTGGGCCTTCGGCTTGGCAATTTCAATTCCTTTCTAATTTGAAGCTTGAACTCTTGCATGTGTAATTACTTATGTTGAACTATGTTTGTTTCACTTGGAACTTGGTACTTGGTTGTCATAATTTCTGTGTGTTGAATATTTGGCATTTTAAATTATAATATTACTATTGATGTGTTTTCATGCCTATGTTGATGCTTTTGGGCCTTCGACCTGGCAATTTCATTTCCTTTTTAATTTGAAGTGTAATTACTTTTGTCGAACTATGTTCGTTTCACTTGGAACTTGGAACTTGGTACTTGGTTGTCATAATTTCAGTGTTTATGTTTTGGTATTGAATAGTTGGCATTTTAAATTATAGTATTACTATTGATGTGTTTTCATATATCAATTACCCATCAAATAGACATCGAACACAATTTTAATAATTGTGCGCCTCACCTGCCTTCGCCTCGTGCCTTTCGCCTTGGCTCCAAGTACCCTTTGCGCCTCAATGCGCCTCTGACTACTATGGGTCAAGGGAGTAGACTAGGTTAGTATAAAAGGGAGAGGGTTAATAAGTTAGCACAAGAAACTAAGATTAGATTAACAACTTGGGGCTATAGGGGCTTTTATGGGAAAAAGTATGGAAATAATGGAAATAATTACCTTCAAGAGACGAAATGTGTAGGAGAGAAAGTTAGAAAAATTGAAAAATCAAGATTTAAACTTTGGTACATTGACAAAGAGAAACATAAAAACAGGGTGGGTATTGTTGTAGACAAAGACGTAAAACATCACGTAGCATATGTTAAAAGAATAAGGGATAGGATCATTAAAATTAGGATAGCTTTAGGTCTAGAGATAGTGAACTTCATTAGTGCGTATGCTTCCCAAATTGGCTTAGTGGAAAATCTTAAAAGACAATTTTGGGAAGATATGGATAGTATTTTACAAGGGATGCCAATGATTGAAAAGACATTCATAGGAGCTGATTTGAATGGTCACATTGGAAAGGATAATATAGGATATGGGAAGATACATAGAGGCCATTGATATGGAGATAAAAATGAAGTTGGTGATACAATATTAGATTTTGCCATGTCTTACGACTTGGTTATATTGAATACTTGCTTTATAAAAAGAGAAGAACACTTACTAACTTTCAAGAGTGGGTATAATAAAAGCCAAATAGATTTCTTCTTAACTAAGAACAGGGATCTTCTATCTTATAAGGATTATAAAGTTATTCCGGGTGAAAGTTTGGCTGCAAAACATAGAGTATTAGTATTAAATATACATATTAAAAAATGGAAGAGAAGAAGTAGCATAAATCAACATAAGAGGACTAGATGGTGGAACTTGAAGGGAGATAATATAGTAAAATTCCGAGATGAATTGAACAAAGAGTGCGATTGGACACAAGAGAATAAGGTTGTTGCAAATACTGTTTGGAATAAAATGAAAAATTCTATTGTAAGGATAGCAAAAAAGGTTTTAGATGAGTCCAAAGTAAGATACTCGGGTAGTAAAGAAAGTTGGTGGTGGAATCAAGAAGTCCTAAAAACTGTTAAGACAGAATGAAATTGGTATAAAATACGGCAAATTATAAAAATATAGAAAATCTTGAAAAATACAACGATGAAAAAGAAAAAAAAATGCAAAAAAGGCTATTAGTGAAGCTAAACATAGAGCTTATGATACTATATGTACTAAATTAGATACAAAGGAAGGAGAAAAAAACATTTATATATTTGCTAGAGCTAGAGAAAGAAAATGCAAAGATTTGGGTGATGTAAAATGTATTAAGGACGAGAATGTTAAATATCTTAATTAGAGAAGAAGACCTAAAAGAGAGGTTCCGGAGATACTTTGATAAGTTGTTTAGTGAAAATCAAAATGAAAGATTGAACTTGGAAGTGACAAATGAGGATAAGATTAAAAACAAGAGATTTATTCACAAAATTAGAGTAGTTAAGATTGCATTAAAAAATGTGAAAAGTGGGATATCAATATGACTAGATAAAATATCAATTGAAGTTTGGAAATGTTTAGGAAATAAAGGAATTATTTGGTTAACTATTCTATTCAACACTATTACAAAAACCAAGAAAATGCTAGAAGAATGGAGGAAAATTATGTTAGTACCTTTCTATAAAAATAAGAGGTGACATTCAAAACTATAATTACTATCGTGAAATTAAGATTTGAGTCATATGATGAAATTATAGGAAAGGCTAATTGAACATTGAATAAGATTGGAAACGAAGATTTCAAAAAATCAATTTGGTTATATGCTTGAGAAAGCAACAACAAAAGCTGTTTATCTTTAAGAAGTTTAATGGAAAAGTATAGAGAAAAGAAGAGGGACTTGCATATGCTTTTTATTGACCTAGAGAAAGCTTATGATAGAGTACCTAGGGAAGTTCTTTGGTGAGTCTTAGAAAAGAAGGGAGTTTGTAGTAGATATACGGAGGTCATTAAGGATATGTATGCTAGAGTAGTGTCTGGTGTTAGGACTATAGGAGGAGAATCTAGAGATTTTCTCATCACAATAGGTGTACATCAAGGTTCTATTTTGGGTCCTTACCTTTTTTACTTCAGTAATTGATGAACTAACTTGGAATACCCAAAATAAGAATTCTTGGTGTATGTTGTTTGCAGATTATATCGTGTTGATTGATAATAGTAGGAGCAGAGTGGAATCTAAGTTAGAACTTTGGAGAGCCATATTAGATTCTAAAGAGCTTAGGATAGGTAGGTGAAAAATAGAGAGGATAGTTTGTGTTGGAATTGGTGTATTCCCAAGAGGGGGGAGGGTGAATTGGATATTTAAAAATTTCTCCTAGGTCAAACCCAAATCACCGACAGTATTACACAACCTAGGGTCTTTCTAATCAATCAGAAATACCACGAACGTATAATTGAGCAGATATGTAAAACAAATACAGCAGTCTCAGTATTTTACATTCATTCAAGGCATGTATGTAAAACAATTAGAGCAATAAATAATGACATACATGTGCAGGAAATAAAGTGCGAAAAATAAAAGCATACACCAAATGTGTTATCGGGGTTCGGCCAAAATTGCTTACGTCCCCGCCTTAAGCTACAGCTCAAGGATTCACTAAATGCTCGCTTCGGTTGGAGCGACACCGATTACAAAGCCTCTCCTTACTAGGTGAGGAATACCTAGGTCAAATTTACAGGGCTGACCTCAACTTTTACAACTACACCTTACGGTACAACAAGTCCTTCTAATCAGGTCTGAACTATCCGGTGCTCTCCTAAGTCTGAGCAATTCGGGACTTTTCACAGGGCAAGTCTCCCTCTTCCAACCACACGTTGGGAATACAAAAGATATAAAATATTTGTGTACAATAAAGATACTTCTTATACAAGCTGACGATGTACAACAATAAGGCACAAATACACTCACACAAGATATGAAATGAAGTTCAAGTGAGTATGTGTGTTTTTCTCAATAATGATTATGCAATATTTGAAGGAAATGATATATGCTTCAAAGATTTAACCCCAATAGATTTGTCTCCAAAAATATTTATCAATGAAAACTTAGGAGAACTTAGGGTTTTGCTTTCAAATAGATTTTTCCCAAATCAATATGTATGATCTTTGATGAGAAAGAAATATTAAATATGTGCTTTTCTAAGATCTCAAGAATACTTAAACAATATCTCTGAAATATATTTTAAAATAAAGTGCTGGAGATCTCGGGTTTAAGCTCAAACAAATTTATGCAATAAGAACAAGTGAGCTCTTAGAATCTTGCAATGAATGTGCAAAGATTCCTAGTTTTCTCCAAGAAGATTTATCAAGAAAATAATCGGGAGAAAAACTTAAGATCAACTCTCAAAAAGATTTTTGAAATAAAATGTATATAAGAAAGAGATGATCTTACAATGAATATGTAAATGCCCAAAATAATAATTCTTAAACAACCCTCAAGTGCAATGGATTCAAGTGAAGGAAGTAAGAAAAAATTTAAATGCTCTCTTAAAAATAGTTTTTAAAACAATGAGAGTATAAGAGAGTGTATAATCTAAGCACAAAAATTTTGGGTGTAATTATAATCTTAGCATTAGTTGGAAAAAGAGTAATGGAGGGGTATTTATACTTTTTCTGAAAATATGACTGTTTGGGGACACGAAGGTCATTTTGAAAATGTTTAATTAAAATTAAACACGTTTTTAAGCGCTTAAAATGACCTGAGCTCGAGAGGTTCGATTGACCAAGGACAAGGGCCGGTTGGCTGAGCCAGGGTGATTTTCGAACCTTTGTAGGTTCGGTCGACCATGGGTAAGGGCTGGTTAGCCGAGATAGTATGTTCGGTCGATTGACCCAGTTTAACGCATGAAGGCCGGTCGCCCGAAGAAGGTAGAAAAAATCATATTCATAGTTTGGTTGGCCGTGGGATTTTAGTTCAAAATGTGGTCGGTCGACCGAGCCTTAGTCAAATTTTTGACTTCAAGCTTATGGTGTGGTCGGTCGACTATGAAACCTCAATTCAAAGTCGATCAGTCAACTGAGCGGAGTCAAACTTTGACTTTGGGCTATGAGTGTGTTCGGTCGGCTAAGGGCTATAACACAAACTAGTTGGTCGACTGAGGCATTTTAATTAAGCCTAAAAACACAAAGTCTTTGGTTCCCTATGGCCAGTCTATGGTTATTTTGAGTTTACATTCACATCATGCATGATATGCATTATTACAGACTACATATAAAACTAAAATGCATTTACAAAATAAAATCTATGTCTTCTTTCTTGCTCTTTTGATCCATGGAATTCCGCCAGATGATGTGTTCTTTGAGTTCTTCAGGCTTTCATTTCTTCTGTATCTCATGCGTGTGCTGTATTATAAACCTGTTCACAAACTAGATGCACACATAAAATCCTTGTGTTTTGTTAGCATCAAAATAGAGATCGGACTCAAAAAGTCAATAGTTTGGGAATGATTTTCTCATTGATTGAATAATTACTGCCTAATTTACAGCCGTACAATCTTGCCTAATTAGTGCTACTACCTAATTTATAGCCATACAATCTTGCCTAATTACTGCCGAATATCTTCCTCATTTTTCAACACTCCCCCTCATGCTGGCTTGAAGATATCTTCCATAGTCAGCTTGCCCATCAAAACATCAAATTGCTTCTTGTGCAGCCCCTTAGTAAATACATCAGCAATCTGTTCAGTAGTTGGGATGTATGGCATACAAATCAACCCACTGTCAAGTTTTTCCTTGATAAAGTGTTTAATTACTTCTACATGCTTTGTAAAGTCATGAAGAACGGGATTGTAGGTGATTGAAATTGCTGACTTCTTATCGCAGTATAACTTCATGGGCAGCGAATCTGAAGCCTTCAAACTCCTCTAACATTCTTTTAATCCACATAACCTGACAAATACCATGAGCCACTGCTCTAAATTCAGCTTCTGCATTGCTTCTAGCAACCACATTTTGTTTTTTACTTCGCATAGTAACAAGGTTTTCTCCAACAAAGGTACATTATGTGGATGATGATCTCCTATCTGTTATCATTCCAGCCCAGTCGGCATCGGTGTAGGCTTCAATTTGTAGATGTCAACTTTTTTTAAAAAATAGACCTTTTCTAGGAGTCCCCTTCAAATATCTCAGAATTCTGTAAACTGCTTCAAAATGCTCCGGTCCAGGTGAATGCATGAATTGACTAACCATACTTGTAGAAAATGCTGTATCTGGTCGTGTATGAGACAGATAAATCA